>NC_043004.1:40673476-40693476 GCF_006345805.1 Octopus sinensis
AGAAATTCCAAGCCGGAAACTACAGCCTAGAAGACAAGCCTCATCCTGGAAGATTGGTAGAGCTTGATGGGGACGTCCTGCCGACCCTGGAGGAATAAAATCCCATCATAACAGTTGAGGAACTAGCAGAGAAGCTTGGATTTTGGTCAGTCAACCATTCATCGACACCTGTATGCCATTGGAAAAGTCAGCAGATTGGGTTAATGAGTTTCTCATAAACTTTCTGAGTCTAATCACATGCATGGAGTGAATGTGTGCTCTTCTTTGCTGTCACATCTCACAAATAAACCTTTTTTGGACCAAATAGTGACTGGTGACAAGAAATGGGTTCTCTATAAAAATGTCAAGCGCTGAAGACAGTGGGTAGGGAAAGAAAAAAATACTGGTACCCCATGCTAAAGAAGTTCTTCACCCACTTAAGGTTTTGTTATCTGTTTGGTGGGATACGAAAGGTTTAGTCCACTCTGAACTTTAAAACCCAAACCAAACAAGAACAAAGGAGATCTACTGTGAGCAGTTTGAGCAGCTTAAACGACCATTTTTAGTTTCAAGACGAAAGGTTTTCTTCCATCAGGATAAAGCTTGGCCACATACAGCGAGGATGACATTTCAAAAGCTGGAGGAGTTTGAATGGGAAACGATGCTTCACCCACCATAATTGCCGAACATTGCCCCATCATTTATTCCGCAGTCTTCAAAATCATTTGGACGGAATAAATATGAATTCTGTAGATGAAGTCAGAACAGTACTGGAGGAGTATTTTCGTGACAGACAAGTGAATTCTGGAAGAGGGGCATTGCAAGTCTACCAGATAGATGAAAGAGCATTATAGAAAATGAAGGAGAATATATTTTAGATTCAAAAAGAACTTTGTTTATCTTAATTTTGAAAAATAAAAGAAGTATTAAAAAATTGCATTATTTATGGGATGATCCAATATATATATAGATATGTATATATATATATATATATGTGTGTGTGTGTGTGTGTGTGTGTGTGTATGTATGTATATATATATATATATATATATATATATATATATATATATATATATATAAATACAATGGGATTCTTCCAGTTTCCATCTACCAAATCTGCTCACATGGCTATAGTAGAAGAGAGTTGCCCAAGGTGCCATACAGTGAGACTGAACCTAGAGCCAGTAGATGAGCTCTTTAACAAGTTGTTGATGCTGCTGCTGTTGCTGGTGTTGAGACCGCCTCTAAACACCACCCCTTGTCAGTTTTGAACATGCAGACCTTTGATCAAGGGTTTCAGTCTTGTCCCCACTTGATTTACTTTTACAGACAAAATGTATCTAGGGCTTTTCCTTTTAGCATTTTATTTTTCATAGACATTAAAAAGAAAAATTTGGCTGCTACTTTTAGCAGATTGAGCAACTTTGCAGAGACTTCTCTTGCTGGTTGTAACATATTTGATTTTTGAGCTTAAGCAAATCTGTTCATCCTTTGATATATATATATATATATATATAATATATATATGAAGCCAGGCAAACTGATCAGGCAATCATAATATATGTAAATAATTAAATATCTTGGTTCCGAATTGACTAAACCTTTACAAATCATCTGTCATTTAGTTAAAAATGCTTTAGATACACGATCAGACGCTATTATTGATTTCGATTCAAAGGAAAATACCAACAAACTCAGAAACTATACAACTAAGCAGCAAACCAGTGAACCATCAAATTAAACAAACCGAGACACACCAAGAAGCCATGCAGTCATAATGGTGTAACCTCTAAAACAGCAAAATTTTAATGGAAATTACAATGGACAATCAATGAACTCAGGAGAGGCTTCACTGTTACAACTACTATTGAAACCACCACCAACAAGACTATCAGCACCAGCACAAACACCACCACCATAAATCCTGCTAAAAACACTGTCATTCTGTTCTTACCATCCCCAACGAGACTACAGATGTGCATGAGCAGTTCAGTTGTCATGAGGAGCGACGAAGGAAACGTTTTGGAATCTTTACTCTTCATCTGGATTGTAGGGTAACGCTCTTTACTCTTTACTCTTTTACTTGTTTCAGTCATTTGACTGCGGCCTTGCTGGAGCACCGCCTTTAGTCAAAGAAATCGACCCCCGGGACTTATTCTTTGTAAGCCTAGTACTTATTCTATTGGTCTCTTTTGCCGAACCGCTAAGTGACGGGGACGTTGACACACCAGCATCGGTTGTCAAGCGATGTTGGGGGACAAACACAGACACACAAGCATATACACACACACATACATATACATATGTACGACAGGCTTCTTTCAGTTTCCGCCTACCAAATCCACTCACAAGGCTTTGGTCAGCCCGAGGCTATAGTAGAAGATACTTGCCCAAGGTGCCATGCAGTGGAACTGAACCCAGAACCATGTTACTTACCACACAGCCACTCCTGCACCTATTAAATGTGTAAAAAAAAGACTCTCTTCAATCATGAACGACTATGGGATGACACCTAGAAAGTTACCCTCCAAGGCACAAATCTGAGTAAGGTTGTTTATGGAAGACCAGCAGAGGCCATGCATACCAGCCCCACCTCTCCACCCCACCGATGTTATCCAAGGGAAAGGCAAAGGCTGATACAATTTGGTACCAGTGGTGTTTCAACTCATTGCTACAGCTGAATGAACTGGAGCAATGTAAAATAAAGTGTCTTGCTCAAGAACACAACACACAGCCTGGTCTGGGAATCAAACTCACTACCTCATGTTTGTGAGCCCAATGCTCTAAGCACTGAGCCATGCACCTTCACAACTAGCGAATAGGTACAGCTTGGTAATATGTACCATGCTTTTGTTTTAGGTGTCTGTGTAGCTATTTAGTAGACATAAGCACCCTCTTGACCCTCGCATCCTTTGGCCAAGCAGCACATTCAGTATATGACAGCTGGAAGAAAAGAGAGCAGCCCCAGCACTAGGGCAGTACTTATTTTCTGCTGGGTCAGCTTGAATAACGGGAAATGAAGTGCCTTGCTCAAGGAGACACTATGCTACCCCATCCAGAAATTGAACTCCTGACATCAAGCACTCTAACCACTAGGCCACACATCCTCACATTAGGGCAGTTAAAGACAATAATTTAAATTTGAGTCAAAGGAAGGGCAGCATCCATGTGTCTCCTCCTCGGGGCTAGAAAACTGATGGGAGGCAGTGAGAAATCATTCCCAAATTGGACACCAAGCCTAAAAGCTAGCTATAAAATGGACTCCACTAACAGAACTCAAAAGGTAGTTTCTGGTGTTGCACCTAGCAACAGATTAAAGAACAATTCCTCCATTGTGTAAGTGCAGGAACAAAATTTGCCTAAGGGGTGCAAACCCAGTTTTACAGAAGGATGTTCAAAGCATTTTCATTGCACCCACAAAACACATTTTAGGACATGTGTTTGCACCCCCTACTCTTCCTCTTCCCAAGCCTATGTCCAAGTGTGCTTCCACATGGTTTTTTGGTGACCAAATTTCTCTTACCAATTACTAACTGCTGTATTTCCTAACCTGTGAAGATACATGGCTCAGTGGTTAGAGCAGTGGGCTCACAATCATGGGATAGCGAGTTCAATTCCTGGACCAGGCTGTGTATTGTGTTCTTGAGCAAAACACTTTATTTCACGTTGCTCCAGTTAACTCAGCTGTAGAAATGAGTTGTGACATCACTGGTGCCAAGCTGTATCGGCCTTTGCCTTTCCCTTGGTCAACATCGGTGGCATGGAGAGGGGAGGCTGGAATGCATGGGAAACTGCTGGTCTTCCATAAACAACCTTGCCTGGAATTGTGTAATGGAGGGTACCTATCTAGGTGCAATTCCATAGTCATTCATGACCGAAGGTGGTTTTTACCCTTTATTTCCCAGCATTGCAGATATTCCAACCCTGAAGACAATGTAGGCCCAATTTTGGTTATAAAATGCTAGAAAGAAAGAGAGAAACATGGACTGGACATTTGTGCACATATTTCACTCAGATATTTCATTAGGGCCTTAGTTACCAATGATCCTGTTGATCATTTATAGTCTTCAGAAATGCAATAAGTTTATTGCAGACAAACCTTCCTTTGGGCAATAAAATTGGCTTATGAAAAAATAATACACCTTCCTGTGGATGACAGAGTAAATATTTTCATGAAATATTTTAGTAAAAAAGCAAAAAAAGTTTGCCTTATTTTTTCTAATGGTGGAGCTTGAAGCAGATAAAGCTTGTAGAGTTGTTGAGTTAAAAAAATTCTTTGATGGAAAATGTGGAAGGCTATCACACAGACAATTTTCATTGATGATGGTGGTGGTGGTGGTGGTGGTGGTGGTGGCGGCGGCAGCAATGATGATGATGATTCTTGAACCAACAATCAATGCTTAAAGCAGTAGAACTATGGTATTTGTCAAGAATGTGCGAATGTTCTGGCTAAAAATCAAATATATACACACATACACATACACACATAATTAAATTTGGAGAAAGGAGGAGAAATGGAATGGAAAGGGTAGAAGGAGGAGAAGGAGAGGAGGGAGTGAGAGTAGTGGGCAGAGACAGGAGCAGGGGAGGAGGTGGAGGAGGAGGAAAAGAAGTTTGTCTTTGTTTCTTCTATTCATATATCAGATGGGGTGGATGTGCAATGGCCAAGTGATTAGGGCAGCAGATTCTTGGTCATAGGATCGCGGTTTCGATTCCCAGACCGGGCATTGTAAGTGTTTATTGAGTGAAAACACCTAAATCTCCACGAGGCTCCGGCAGGGTGTGGTGGCAAACCCTGCTGTATTCTTTCACCATAACTTTCTTCCTGTTTCTGTTGTCCCTGTATTTCAAAGGGCCAGCCTTGTCACTCCGTGTCACACACTGAATCTCTCCGAGAACTACATTAAGGGTACACGTGTCTGTGGAGTGCTCAGCCACTTGCACGTTAATTTCACGAGCAGGCTGTTCTGTTGATCGGATCGACTGGAACCCTTGTTGTCATATCCAACAGAGTGCCATGATATCAGATGGGCTTGAACTCATTCACGCTCCCCTACCACCCAGATCTTGAGAAATGACCCCACCTCTTCCAAACAGTTACACACACATGCACACACAAACACACATGCACATACTCACACACACACACACACACACCCATAACGCACATTCACAAACACATACCCACTGCTACACCCAAACACACACTCACACAGATACACTCAATCACTCACACACACACACACATACACATACTCACACACACACACCCATAAAGCACATTCACAGACACATACCCACTGCTACACCCAAACACACACTCACACAGATACACTCAATCACTCACACACACACACACATACACATACTCACACACACACACCCATAAAGCACATTCACAGACACATACCCACTGCTACACCCAAACACACACTCACACAGATACACTCAATCACTCACACACACACACACATACACATACTCACACGCACACACCCATAAAGCACATTCACAGACACATACCCACTGCTACACCCAAACACACACTCACACAGATACACTCAATCACTCACACACACACACACACACACACACATACACATACTCACACGCACACACCCATAAAGCACATTCACAGACACATACCCACTGCTACACCCAAACACACACTCACACAGATACACTCAATCACTCACACACACATGCACACACACACACATACACATACTCACACGCACACACCCATAAAGCACATTCACAGACACATACCCACTGCTACACCCAAACATACACTCACACAGATACACTCAATCACTCACACACACATGCACACACACACACACACACACATAATCATGCATAATCACTCATATACAGGCACACAATCACTCACATACACACACAATCTCAGACATACACACAGAGGCAGTAGAAATTAATAAGTTTATGCAACAAAAGAAAATGGAAGACAACTAACTACATGTACAGAGACATAACGATGAGGTAATTAAATTAATTATCTGTTGACTAAATCAATTAATATTTGAACTGTGTTACACCACACCTCTATAATTAAAGATATTCCTTAATATATGTTGCAAAAATAAAAGGAAGAAGGTGGTGGTGGTGGTGGTGGTGGTGGTGGTGGTGGTGGTGGTGGTTGTGATGGTGGTGGTCGTGGTCGTGGTGGCAATAATGATAACAAAGACGATGAGGATGATGACAATGATGATGATGATGATGATGATGATGATAACGACAACGACAATGATGATGATGGTGATGCTGATGACGAGGAGGAGGCGGAGGATCGTAATTTCATTGGCTCAGTGTCAAGAGTTGTTTCTTTATTAACCTATAAGTCACCGTTCAAGTCTTCATTAGGAGAATTTGTAGTAGTAGTTTTTATTTATCCCTCCTCCTGATAAGTCTTGAACAAGATAGCAAACCATCCAATCTTTTTATGCATATCTAATACTACATTGTTCAGGGTATACATCCCCCTTTTTTATCTATAAAACTGGAGGATGTTATTTTAAGGGAGTTTTGATTGCCATTTCTAGCAAGCTGAGTGGTCACATTGAGGCTCCTTCACATTAATTCAAGGATATGTAGTTGTATAAGTACATATTTTCTGTTAAGGATATTTCCTCTTAAAGTAGTCTTAAGCAGTGATGGAGCAATTAGTATTTTTAGTATTCAGTGAACAAATTCTTACCATTCTTTCAGTTTTTTGTAATTCAGGCTGCCTCATGTTCTCGGCAGACAAAATGGAAAAGGCATTGCCCCAGATGATGGCAAGGGAGATGCACTGGAACAGCCACTCTGACTCACAGGGCTCACACTTGCAAACAGCCATCTCTGTCTGATAATGGTGAGCAGAGGCCAAGAACACCAGAGGTCTCCGTTGCCACAGGCTTGACCATAAACCTTTTAGAGAGTGACTGATTCTTTGACAGTTTGCTTTCCTCAACTTGATGAGCAGTGAAGCCTATGGTGATAGCTGAACACACCAAGCTTCCACTGGAGGTATCACAGCATGAGGTATCACAGATGAGGGGGCCTACTGCTATGGAACTAGAACTGGAATTATCTAAGTTACTAGTATACCAGACTGACCAATCAAACGGTTGGCAGTTTGTATCATGTGATCAGTATTAAGCTGTCTATGGCAGGTTGGAAGAGTCCAAAGGAGTATTGGGTAGAACACCTTATGGTTCTTGCTTCAACTTCCTACACATGGAGCTAAAGTCTCACGGAGGCCAATTTACCTTTCATCCCCTTGGAGTTGATTAAATAGTACAAATCCAGGGTACTGGATTGGTAGAACTGTTAGGGAGCCAAACAATATCTTCCATTTTCTTCCATCTTTTCCAGAATCAGATTAAAGTAATATTGGTGTCAAATTTTGGCACAAGACCAGCAATTTTGAGGGAGGGGCAAGTTGATTATATCAACCCCAGTGCTCAACTGATAATTATTTTATTTACCCCAAAAAGACGAAAGGCAAAGTTGACCTCAGTAGAATTTGAACTCAAGACATCAAGATGGATGAGGTGCTACTATGCATTTTGCCAAGTGTGCTAATAGCTCAGCCAGCTCTCCACTTTCAAATAATAGTTTCAAATTTTGACACAGAACCAGCAGTTTTCCTTTTTTGGTTTTTTAAGGGGAGGGGGCAAGTAGATTACAGCAACACCAGTGCTTTATCAACACTAAAAAGATGAAAAGTAAAGTCGACTTTGGTAGAATTTGAACTCAGAATGTAAGGATGAACAAAATGCCAGTAAGCACTTTTGGCCAATGTGCTTATGTTTCTGCCAGCTTGCCACCTTAGATTTTTTAAAGCTGGATATTTATTCTATTGGTTTCTTCTAAGGACGTAAACACACCAACACCGATTGTCAGGAGATGGTTGGGGGACATACATATATAGATGGACGACAGGATTCTTTCAGTTTCCGTCTACCAATGTTGGTTTTGAACCTCAGTACAAGGCCAGCAGTTTTCAGGGAGGGAGAAAGTATGATTACATCGACCCCAGTGTTCAACTGGTAACTTATTTTATTGATCCCTAAAGGATGAAAGACAAAGTCAACCTCAGTAAAATTTGAAATCAAAATGCAAAGACAGATGAAATACCACTTAAGCAGCTTGCCCTATTGTGTTAACGATACTGCCAGCTCACTGCCTTATTAGGGTAAAGTAATATTAGTCATTAGTAAAGTAGCTGGGTGGCAGAATTGTTACCATATCAGACAAAATGCTAAGCGGTATTTCTTCCAACTTTATGTTTTGAATTCAGCTATCACCAGGTTCAACTTTGCCTTTTGTCCTTTCAAGGCTGACAAAAATAAGTACCAGTTGAACAGTGAGTAATTAACTTGACCCCTTCCACGAAATTGCTGGCCTTGTGCCAAAATTTGAGACCAATATTAGTCATCAGTCTTCCTTATAACATAAGTATTTTAACTTACTACCGTAGCACCCATTAAAAATGATAGGGTTTGTTTCGATATGGAATGAACATTTATTTAACACTTTAGGTGTAGGAGTGGCTGTGTGGTAAGTAGCTTGCTTACCAACCACATGGTTCCAGGTTCAGTCCCACTGCATGACACCTTGGGCAAGTGTCTTCTACTATAGCCTTGGACCGACCAAAGCCTTGTGAGTGGATTTGGTAGATGGAAACTGAAAGAAGCCCGTCGTATATATGTATATGTGTGTATGTTTGTGTGCCTGCGTTTGTGCCCCCAACATCGCTTGACAACCGATGCTGGTGTGTTTATGCCCCCATAACTTAGTGGTTTGGCAAAATAGACCGATAGAATAAGTACTAGGCTTACAAAGAATAAGTTCTGGGGTCAGTTTGCTTGACTAAAGGCAGTGCTCCAGCATGGCCACAGTCAAATGACTGAAACAAATAAAGGAGTAAAGAATTTTATTGCAGAAAGCAGATATAACTGCCACTCGGCTGGTTAGAATGATGAGGGTTCCAGTTGATCCAATCAATGGAACAGCCTGCTTGTGGCTGAGTACTCCACAGACACGAATACCCTTATGTAGTTTTCAGGGAGATTCAGTGTAACACAGAGTGTGATAAAGCTGACCCTTTAAAACACAGGTACTACTCATTTTTGCCAACAGAGTGGACTGGAGCAACATGAAATAAAGTGTCTTGCTCAAGGAGACAATGCACCACCGGTTTTTGAACTCACAACCTTATGATCATGAGCCGAATACCCTAACTGCTAAGTCACACATCTTCACAGAAAGCAGATATACCCACTCAAAATTTCTTTACTCTTAACTGTTGCAAACAGTCTTATATATTAACTAGCACTGTGGCCCGGTGTTGCCGGGTCTACTTCTAGTGCTTGTTCGCTGCCGGGTCGCAGTAAAAATTTCTCACTAAATCAAGAGCTAAGTTCCTTATCACATTTCAGCCCTGGCCAGTTTTGTTGTTAATGAGCTAGCTGAAGCTTTTTATGAGAGTAATTAATATTCATTGGACTTCGGCAATGCCCATAACTTTTGGTCATAAGGGGTCGGTTTATCGATTTTTTTAATGGCTTTCTGGGGTGACTTGGGGAAATGAAAAGATCTTCACGACCACCCTCAGACAGTTTTGAAAGCCCATAGAAAATGCGAGCCTTTTACATGAAAAACAGTGGATTTGTATAAAGGACACACAGACACACAGACATTTTGCCGTTTATAGATATAGAGATCTATCTTTTATAAAGAAACGTTATATTTGAAACTAATTTTTGTTGATATATGTCATGTTTATTGAAGCAACGTGACATACAGACATACAATTCTATACTTTGGTCGATATTGAACATCATTACTGGAATAACCATAAAATTTAATATCACAGTATAAGGATTAATAAATGCAAACATTTATTTTGGTATAAAAATATTTAATGTAATAATTCTTTAGTTACAATATTTGTTATAAAACTTGAATCCGTGATTTTTTTCATGACCTTTATAAACTTCAGTCTCACCATCAACACCATTGTCGTTTTAATGTCCACCATTCTATGTATTCCATGTATTCGGACAAGATTTGTTGAGGCAGATTTAACTCTCATTTGTTTCCAAGATAATGTTTCTCCGTCAGTGGATGTGTTTTCGCAGAATATTGGAAACAAATGATGCCACTTGTATGGCAGTGGCACTCAATCATGACTCTCACACAAAATTAAGACAAGAGGGTACAACACGCAGATGAATATACACACACACGCACACACTTTAACATGTATATACATACACTAACACACACAAACACACACACACATATATATACATACATACAACGTGCTTCTTTCAGTTTCCATCAACCAAATCCACTCACAAGCCTTTGGTCACCCTGTTGCAACAGAAGAAGGCGGCGAGCTGGCAGAATCGTTAGGACACTGGGCGAAATGCTTATCGGTACTTTGTCTGCCGTTACGTTCTGAGTTCAAATTCCGCCGAGGTCGATTTTGCCTGTCATCCTTTCGGGGTCGATAAATTAAGTACCAGTTACACACTGGGGTCGATGTAATCGATCTAATCCCTCTGTCTGTCCTTGTTTGTCCCCTCATTGTTTAGCCCCTTGTGGGCAATAAAGAAATAAGAATATACTTGGCCAAAGTGTCACATAACACTGCACAACAAAGATTTTCCAACTGGGGCAAAAGCATGTGTTTAAGACTAAATAAAGGATGCTAATTCCGAATCCACACTCAGAATTGTTCTAGCATGTCAGGATTTCGAGCTATATGCATGCACAAGATTATAACTATACTCTCAGCTAGATATAGGCCTTATTATAAAATTTGCTAAAATAAAAGTTTGTGCAGGTGGCACGTTAAGCACACTATTCGAGCGTGATCATTACTGCGTCGCCTTACTAGCACTTGTGCTGGTGGCATGTGAAACAGTTGAGCAAGGATGTCACCAGTGCTGCTGGATTGGCTCCTGTGCAGGTGACACATAAAAAGCACCATTTGGACGTGGCCATTGCCAGCACCATGAAACTGGCCCTCATGCCAGTGGCACGTAAAAGCACCCACTACATTCTCGGAGTGGTTGGCATCAGGAAGGGCATCCAGCTGTAGAAACTCTGCCAGATCAGATTGGAGTCTGGTTCGCCAGACCTCAGTCAAATCGTTCAACCCATGCTAGCATGTAAAATGGACGTTAAATGATGATGATGATGATGATGAAAGTGGTCTTAATTCAAAATTAAAGAAATAACAGCAATAAAACAAATGATAAGAAAGTTCATTATTTAGTTTAGCAATAGATGGCGCTGACGTATTGTGTACAATGCCAAATATGTCAGTTTATTCCTGGTAACTCTCAATGTCGTTTGCACTGCCATCACATGTGGTATGTGTATCTCTCGCTCTGCGTGATTACTGTTTTAACTGTGTTCTTTGTGTTAAATCATGAATAGGAGAGGCAGAGTGAATCACCCAGACAACTTTTGTTATGTCTGCAGAAAATTCGCTCCATATGACCAGCAGAAGAACATTGCCACCAAATTAAAAACTGCCTATAAATATTATTTCAGGAGTAAAGTTGGGGACCAAGATACAAGGTGGGCACCTCACAAATGTTGCAATATGCGTTACTCGGGGCTTACACAGTGGCTGATTGGAAAACAGAAAGGAATGCTTTTTGCTGTACCAATGGTATGTCTCTGATTGTTACTTTTGCATGAAAAATATTAGTAGTTTCTTAAAGAAGACTAAAGCAAAAATTGTGTATGCAGATTGTAAGTCAGCTCTAAAACCGGTCCCACATAACTTTGAGAACCCTGACCCAGTTCCCTTCTCACATGCTTCACTTGAAAATCTTTACATGTCACACGATGAAACCCCTGACACTCCTAAGATAAATGAACCAGGCTCAAGAAGATTTGAATGATTTAGTAAGAAACCTAGCATTGTCAAAGGAGAGAGCAGAAGTTTTGGGGATCCAGACTACAACAATGGAATCTCCTACAGCAAGGTATGAAAATTTCCATTTCCTGTTCCTGCCATTAAGGCTTCCCTGTCTTTTTCAAGCAAGAAAATAATGCATGTTTCTGTACTAACTTCTTCTTCTTCTTACAGCATTCACCCAGGGTGGGTTGAGCTGGCTTCATTCATCCTCAATGCTGCATCTCTCACAAACGCCGGCCAGGCCTGGCAATTTGAAGCTAGCGACCGCGTGATCTCCAGCCACTCCTTATTCCAGCGGTGAATGCCGTAGATATGGGGGCCTAGGTTGGGTTCCAGATCAGCCTTGACCGTCATCAGCTAGGTTTTCCGTTGTCCACTACGATGCTTTCCCCAACCCTGAAGGGGAGCTGGGGCAATTGCTTCGTTGATGAATTCTGGTTGACGACGATGTATATTGCACGTATATCCTCATGTATATCGTACCTTCTTCCTCATGTATATTGCACCTTTCTGTACTAACATTAATGCACTCATGCAAAAACTAGGACACATGCACGTGGCTAACAAATGGAGATTGTTTATAGACTCGAGTAAGGTGTGTTGTCACATAATGGTAATGAAAAACCTTCTATTCCTGTGGGTTGTGTTGTTGGTATGGAAGAAACTTATGAAATGATGGAACTCATTCTGAAAGGAGTTAATTACTCAGTTCATAAGTGGAATATTTGTGGTGATTTAAAGGTGATGGCCCTCCTCCTAGGACTGCAGTTGGGATATACCAAAAATATGTGCTTCTTAGAATGACCGTAATGACAGCAATCATTACACCGTAAAAGACTGGCCTAAGAGATGAGCGCATAGTTGGTTGGTACAATGTGCAGCATATGCTACTGGTAGACCCACAAAAAGATCTTCTTTCTACCCCTTCACATCAAACTCGGCCTCATGAAAAACTTTGTCAAAGCAATGACACATGAAGGTTGTGGGTTCCAGTACCTAAAAGTAAAATTTGGTGCAGAGAAAAGTAAGGCAAAACTGAAAGCAGGCGTTTTCATTGAACCCGAGACCAGAGAATTGATATCTGATAGCAAATTCAGAAGTAAACTGAATCCAGTGGAGCTGACAGCAAGGGATTCATTCACGTTAGTTGTACTGAACTTTCTTGGAAATCATAGAGCTGAAAACTATGCTGATTTAATAAACAACATGCTAACACCATATGAAAGAATGGTTTGCCAAATGTCCCTTAAAATGCACCTCTTGCATTCTCATCTCGATTTTTTTCCAACGAATCTTGATGCCCTTAGTGATGAGCATGGTGAGAGGTTCCACCAGGACATATTTGAGATAGAAACGAGGTATCAAAGCTGGTTCAATCCACACGTGATGGGTGACTACTGCTGATTCCTACAACAGGAGACCAGCATGACACATGAGCACAAGAGCTAGTGTCTCAAACATTTCTGAGCTGAGCATATCAAAAATAAAGTGAGTATTCCCTTAACATAAATATATTATGTACCATTATATTCATTATTTACATTATTTATATTTGACGGATATTTGTTCTCATCTTGCTTGTTGCTAACACAATGTTTCAGCTGATATACCCTTCAGCCTTCATCAAGTGTCTTAACCACTACGCCATATGCCCACAGGCATATGGCGTAGTGGTTAAGAGTGTGGGCTACTAACCCCAAGATTCCAAGTTCGATTCCAAGCAGTGACCTTAATAATAATAATAACAACATCAAAAAAATACCTTAGGAATCAGAATCCAGGCTCAAAATTTCCCCAAGACACCTGATGAAGGGTATATCAGCCGAAATGTTGTGTTAACAACAAACAAGATGAGGACAAATATGTCAAATATAAATAATGTAAATAATGTCCATAATTCTTCATCTCTTAAATATAGAACTACCATTATATTATAATACTATTTGCCTTGAGCATAAATTTACTATATACAGTACTAATATACTATTATAATAATTATTTACCTTGACCTTAACTATTTCTGATTCTAATATAGTATTAATATATAATCATGCACATAACTCAAAATCCTGCCATGCTACAGCAATTCTAAGTTGAGATTCATTGTCAGCATTCTCAATTTAGTTTAGTACAGCACCATTTGTCTGAGTAGCGGACAATAAATCTTTTTTGGTGGCCCAAACCCAAAACCACACAGTTAGGAAGTGAATTAATCACAGAGCCATACCGGTACCTGTAAATCTTTGACATCAAATTAACCCAATTCCTAGTTTTGTCCAGAATTATACACAGCTGGCCATGACTGATTTCAGGTTGCAACAACAGACACAAAATAAATTTACTTTATTAAAATATTGGTCAGACAATTTATTTATCAACATTGTAAATAAGAATATCTGGAAATTGTTTCTTTTACCAAGAAAATGGGTTAAACTATGTCACTTGGAATCAAATCATATCCACCAATTTATGACATTTGCTGTTTGTTTCTGTATCTTATACTTTTACATACTCTCCTTATCTATCAATCTATCTATCTATCTATCCATCTTTTTCTCTGTCCGTCTGTCTATCTATCTTTTTCTCTATCTATCTGTCTGTCTGTCTGTTTATCTATCTAGCTAGCTAGTTAGCTATAAGTCTTCCTACCTATGTATGTATGAATCTATCTATCTATCTATCTTTTTCTCTGTCTGTCTGTCTATCTATATATCTGTCTGCCTATCTGTCTGTCAGTTTATCTGCTTATATGTCTATATATTTATCTGTCTCTCTGTCAGTCTGTCTGTTTATCTATCTATCTATCTATCTATACACACACACACACACCACACACACACACACATATATATATATTTCAGCCTTCCTATCTGTCTATCATTTAACTTATCACCTACCTATTTATTTATCTGTCAGTTTGAAGCCTTGCTCCATCATTTATTTCCTGTGTTCCTGCAGTTTGAAGTCAAATAATTTTTGTGTGACTGAGAACTTCCTCATCTATTTCACTTGTCATAACCTGTTGTTTATTTGAAAACCATCTCCCCACTGACCTACCCTTACATCTTCACAACCTTATTCCCCTGCATTAATTTCATTTACTAAGGGGTCAGGCCAGCAGAATCATTAGAGCATTCAAAAAACTGATAGTCTGTTGCCAACTTAATGTAGCAGTCCCAGGAAAGGGAAGAATGCTACTGCTATTTAGCCCCAGGAAACATCGTTTCCCCTTTCCACACATGCTTGTGTCACATAGCCAACTGGAAATGATGGGGCTAAACAGCAGTAGCAGTCTTTCCTTTCTAGGGGCTGCCATATTAAGTTGGCAACAAACCATCACTTTATCATGCTGCAACTGTATAAGTCTCATTGAGAGATTCAGAAATGCAATATTTCTAATACTGAAAAAACTGCCTTGTGGTAATTGTTCTGACTTGTTACAGTCTGAATGCAAATCCCGCCAAGGTCAAGTTTGCCATTCATCCTTTCAGGGTTGATAAAATATAATGCTATTCACATACTGGGGTCTATGTAAGTGTGTTGCTCCTCCCAGCAAAACTGCTGGCCTTTTGCTAAAATTAGAAAGAATTTTGTCCATTCATGCATCCATATAATTTATTATTTCTTCTCCTTTTGTCCATCTATATATGATTGTGTGTTTGAGAAGTTCACTCCCAAGTCACAAGGTTTCGAGTTCAGTCCCACTGCACAGAACCTTGGGCATGTGTATTCTGTCATAGTCCCAGGCCAACCACAGGCTTATGGGTGGATTTGGTAAAAAGGAACTCAAAGAATTCCATCCTGATGCTACTCCTTAACTGCTTTCCAAGTAAGGGCTCTCTTATTCCACATACATTTGAAGGTAGAAAGTGTTTAAACAATGTGTCAACAGGACAAACAGATTACAATATTACACACTGCATTTTAATGCAAATAATTGCAGATTTAAAGAAACACACACACACATACACATACACACATGCATATATACACTCACATGTGCATGTATTCATATAAATATATTTTCTTTGATTTTTTTCAATCAAAATCTGCTTCAACCTTTTCCATTTGTTTTTCGGGATCCTTATACACACACACACACACACACACTTTGATATCTCTCTTTTGCTCTCTCAGTCTTTTTCTGTCAATCTCCCATCTATTTATTTATACCTTGCCAATTTGTTTCAGATGGTCCAATACAGTTGGACTCGAAACCTTGCTGCTAACTCACACATAGTTTGAGATGCATCTGCTTCCACCAGTTTCCAGTTCATCATTATCCACCTTGGTCCCAGGTCTACCACTGGAACTTCTCAAACCATCAATGTACAGTGCAATTATTCGCCACATCTTCACCAAACATTGATGTTTTGAGCTGTCTGAGATGCATCAATTCCAAGACGGTACTCAAATCCATAAACAACATGAATTTTTTTATCTATCCATGTGTTCACAAAAATTGATTTACAAGAGAAAACTTACAATATAATCAGACACCATGAATTGCATTTCAAGAAGTGATGATGTAACTCTTCAATGTTGTAGAACAAAGAATTGTCAGGATAAAACATTAGAGTTAACAACTGTCAAACTTGGTGCATAAGAAAATCAGACATTTCATTTTTAATGACCTCACTTAATGATGTCACCAGTACTTTAACGAATCAAAAATTAGATCCATTCACGTTAAAAATTATAAATACACCAGATTCTAAAAAATGCTATTACAAGTGAAAGTCCCTGCATATGACAGAAAAAGAATCACAGAAATTGTAAACAAATCCCTTTTTTTTACTATCTTCATTTCCCCCCTTGTTTTTCTCCCTCTTAACTCAGTATGACCGAACCTTTGGTGATCCATATTTCTTATCGATCAGTTCTAACTCTATTGAATTTTGTGTATTTAAACAAGACGATCCACATTTTTTTTTATATAATTGAATCATTTCATTTTCATTTTATCTAGTTTCAGCTAATGAGCTGTGGCCATGCTGGGGCACCGTATGAACATTTAAATCATATTTGATTTTATTGAATCTTGTAAATATTGAATCTTTATTTATTTATTTTTATTTTATCGAGTTTCAGCTCACGAGCTGTGGCCATGCTGGGGCACCGCCATTTGGTGTTGCTACCGCAATTTTATATTTTTACCATTGATAAACAAAAATGTTGTTGAAACTAGTTTGGTATATATGTAAATAAATTTATTTAAAAACAATTACAAATTTTTCAAATTTAGGTGCATTTTCAACAACAAATTTTCCTATATATATATATGTGTGTGTGTGTGGAGGTGCAATGGCCCTCCACATAGGGCAGTGGACACGCGGTTATAGGATCATGGTTTCGATTCCCAGACCAGGAGTTGTGAGTGTTTATTGAGCGAAAACACCTAAAGCTCCACGAGGCTCCGGCAGGAGGTGGTGGCGGTCCCTGCTGTACTCTTTCGCCACAACTTTCTCTCACTCTTTCTTCTGTTGGCCTGCTCGCTTAGCCAGTGGGGTGGTGTCATTTGAAGGCTAAAACAATGCAAAGCGCATTGTGACCAGCGATGTGTAGCTACATCTGATAGCCTGGCCAGTCACGGTGATCATGGTGATATATATATATATTTATGACAGGCTTCTTTCAGTTTCCCTCTACCAAATCCACTTACAAGGATACTGAGATATTTAGGCAGTGTGTTACATATCCCAGCGTGCATATATGTATGTCTGTATGTGTGTATTCACATAATTATTTTCTGTTAGCCAAATGTTTCACAAACTTGCTTCCAACTGCTCTGGCGGGAAACCTGTAAAAGGTTGATTTAGGTTTGACAGTGTGGTAGATAATATATTAGTTTTATTTAAGTTTCCTTTAAACCAACTGATCTTGAACTTTTTCTCTCTGTCTCTCTATCCTTCTGTCTCTCTCTCCCTCTCTATCTTACTTATCCACTCTTTCACTCTCTGACTTTTCGGAGAAGAAAGATCATTAAGTACATTCAGTTCAGTGTTAAGAATCTTTGATGAAATATTTGTCTGGTGTGAATCAATAAATTGAAGACTGCCAGCACCAGCAGCACCTGATGTGGTTCCATAATAGGGGGAGCCTGTTTTTCATGTTTTACAGATAATCAAAAGTTACTTCCTCTTTTTCTTTTAGCACTACCATAACCACTACTGTCGCTACCATCATCATCATCATCATCATCATTACCACCACCATTACAATCAGCATCCCTGTTACCACCACCACCTCTGCCACCACTACTACCACCACCGATACCACAATCACCATCACCACCATCATCATCACCATCACCATTACCACCACCACCACCATCACAACCATCATTATTACCATTACCACCACCACCACCACCGTCATCACCATCACCACTGCCATTACCACCACTACCACCATCAATACCACAATCACCATCCCCACCATTATCATATGCCCCTCCCCATGGGGCTGAGTAATAGCCATTGCAAAAACGTTCGTCTTCTCTGTGACATTGTTTAGCTCTTTGAAATACAGGTACAACTCATTTTCACCAGCTGAGTGGACTGGCGCAACGTGAAATAAAGTGTCTTGCTGAAAGGACACATGTCACCAGGAATTGAACCCATGACCTTACAACTGTGAGCCAAATACTCTAACCACTCAGCTATATGCCTTCACCATCACCACCTTTAATATATCACAATTACCGCGACTACTGTTGCTACCGCCACCACTACTAGCACCACCACTACCATTACTACTGTTACTATTCATACCAGCATCGACACCATCACTCTCATCACCACTGCAACCAACACTACCATCATCACCACTGTTATCACTACCACCACAACCACCATGCCCACTGCCATTACCACCACCACCACCATCACTGCTACTAACACTATGACTATCACTAGGTTAACCCTTCGATTCTAGACTTTGCTTCCATATCTGAAACTTTTCTCTAGTTCTGGTAGTGATTCAGCTATAAGAGCAAGGTCATCAGCAGAGAGGAGCTCCCAGGGGCTGCTTGTCTTAAATTCCTCTGTTATTGCCTGGAAGTTTATGATGAATAAGAGGGGGCTGAGCACCAATCCTTGGTGAACCCCTACTTGTACCCTGAATTCTTTGTTGTACTCATTGCCAACCTTCACCTTACTGTTAGCATCCCTGTACATGGCTTGTACAGCTCTTGCCAACCATTCGTCTATCCCTAGTTTCTGCATTGACCACCAGATAAGGGATCAGGGGAACCTGTCAAAGGCTTTCTCCAAATCAACAAAAGCCAAGTACAGAGGTTTATCTTTGGCTAAGTACTTTTCCTGCAGCTGCCTTACCAGAAATATAGCATCAGTCGTACTTCTCCCTGACACAAAACCAAACTGCATCTCATCCAGACTAACTCTCTCCCTAATTAGTTGGGCTATGACCCTCTCCATAATTTTCATCTACTGACCCAACAAGTTGATGCCTATATGTGTGTGTGTGTGTGTGTGTGTGTGTGTCTATGACCAGTCATTTAACTCATTAAAATATATGTATTTACACACTCACACACACAAATGCACATACATACACACACACACACACACACATACACACACACACACACATAATACATACATACATACATACATACATACATACATACACATAGTCATATTGCATTTTGGGAACAGGTTATAGGTTTCCAATGGCCCATTTGGTGATTTGCCATATTTTCAATAAGGGTGGCAGGGGAGTATCAAGTGTTATTCAGTGCAAGACAAGCATATCAAGGTACTTCATTATTCTAAAAGCACCAGTCTTTTAATCCAATTACCAATACTTACAAACGTTACTGATATACACCAGCAAAAAACATACACACACACACACACACCACACACACACACAAACAAACATATGCAGTTGGACTCTATATATTTTCGTATTTGCATAGTCATATATTTTCATGGGAAAATAAGAACACATTTGTGCATTCATGGGTGAACTGCTTAGCTATGGATTGATTAAGGCATAAGTACATGTGTATGCATGTGCATGAGTGTGTATGTATATATGTAAGTGTGTG
>NC_043004.1:40700976-40735976 GCF_006345805.1 Octopus sinensis
TGAACATAAAGGCATCCCTAGTCATTCAGTAGTTCATCAGGTGAAAGACCAAAGATGAGAGTTGGTGACAGCTAGAGCATCCTGCTTTACAATACTGCCTCAACAAATTTTGTCAAGCACAAGCTAGCATGGAAAAATAACTGGTATAAGAACAATAACTATAATGATGACCGCACACACATGTGCACATACATATATAGAAACACACACACACAGAAGCACAAGTATGACTTTATGTAAAACAGTATGAATGTGTCTGCATATAACATTCATGTCTTCAAATACATACATATATTACAGAAATAGACATTAACTTGTGTTTGTATGTATGTGTGTGTGTGTGTGTAAGCCATTCTTATACATGTATTTATAAATGTGTGCTCTGGTGGGTTTACATTTTGGTAGACAGATACACACACACATGCCTGTGTGTATATATAAAATGTATGTAGCATATATGTAAGTATATATGTATGTTGTATGTATGTATGTATGTATGTATGTATGTATGTTGTATGTATGTATGTATGCATGCATGTATGTGTGTGTATGTATGTATGTATGTATGTATATATGTATGTATGTATGTATGTATGTATGTTATGTATGTATGTATGTATGAGGGGGTGCTGAAAAGTTTCTGGCTTTGGGAAAAAGAAAATACAGGAAAATCAGATAATTAGGAATTTATTCGACATATTTCCCACTCAGATTCACACACTTATGGCAGCAGTCCTTCAGTTTTCCTAAGCCCTGTAAAAGATCTTAGAAGTTTGGGCCTCCAAGCAGGCTTTTTAGGATACCCTTAAAGCCAAGAACTTTTCAGCAACCCTCGTATGTGTGCATAGATATATGTAATTTTGTATAAGTGTGTGTATGCTTGTATGTGTGTATGCTGTGTTCTACCTTTGGATCCTGCCATTGTTTACAGGTTCAATATGAACTTTCGTCACCATGGATAACTTCTGTCCTCAGCCGCTTGGACTACTGCTCCCAACTATGGTCACCACAAAATATAAAGCTAACAGCAGAACTCGAAGTAATTCAAAGAAGCTACACTAGAAGATCGTCTCAATGCAACATATCAGCTACTGGGAAAGACTGAAAGTATTAAAACTCTTCTCCTAGAGCGAAGGTGGGAGAGATATGCAGTGATATACATCTGGAAAATCCTGGACGGTCTTGTCCCAAACTTTGGCATCCAAAGTTACCCCAACCGCAGAACGGGGCGCCACTGCATGGTGCCAAAGATTCCAACATTACCATCAAAATACAGGACCATCCACTGCAACAGCTTGGGTTTCAGAGGGCTGCAGCTCTTTAACATCCTCCCTAAATGCCTGAGAGACTTGCATGGTGTGGATGTGGGTTTCTTTAAAACTAAACTGGATCTCTTCTTGTTGGTGGTCCCAGATGAACCTACCTCTAGTCAGGAGACACAGATGCGGGTAGCAGCATCGAACTCCCTTGTCGACCAAGTGCCACATATCAGAGGTGGATTCACATACTAGTGTAGCTCATTCAACAGTGGTGCCCCAACATGGCTGCAGCCTTCTGGCTGAAACATTTTTAAGGATTTATGTACACAGTAAAGTAAATGTTTAAACTGAACATAAAGGCATCCCTAGTCATTCAGTAGTTCATCAGGTGAAAGACCAAAGATGAGAGTTGGTGACAGCTAGAGCATCCTGCTTTACAATACTGCCTCAACAAATTTTGTCAAGCACAAGCTAGCATGGAAAAATAACTGGTATAAGAACAATAACTATAATGATGACCGCACACACATGTGCACATACATATATAGAAACACACACACACAGAAGCACAAGTATGACTTTATGTAAAACAGTATGAATGTGTCTGCATATAACATTCATGTCTTCAAATACATACATATATTACAGAAATAGACATTAACTTGTGTTTGTATGTATGTGTGTGTGTGTGTGTAAGCCATTCTTATACATGTATTTATAAATGTGTGCTCTGGTGGGTTTACATTTTGGTAGACAGATACACACACACATGCCTGTGTGTATATATAAAATGTATGTAGCATATATGTAAGTATATATGTATGTATGTATGTATGTATGTATGTATGTATGTATCTATCTATATATATATACATGCATACATACATGCATACAACCATATACATGAGTATGTATGTGTGTGTGTCTGAGACCATATTTTATAAGTATTCATACACACACATACATATATACATGCATACATATATATATACATACATGACCACTTGTACATTATATATATTCAGTTACACATACACACACACACATATATACATACACACACATACATATATATGCATACATATATATGTGTACATGACCACTTGTACAAATACATAATCATGATACACACACACATACATACATACATACATGCATGCATACATACATGCATACACACACACACACACATACATACATATGTAAATTACCATTTGCTCATTATACATATTGTTAGCGATACACACACATATACACACATGTATTTTATAGTCATACATACATACATATATGTGTGTATGTGTGTGTACATGACCACTTCTACATTATGCATATTTATAGAAATACATAAATACATACATATATACTTACATATATATATATATATATATTATATATATATATATATATATATATATATATATATATACATGTATATATATATATATATATATGTGCGTTTGTATGTATATATACATGTATGTATATATATATATATGTGTGCGTTTGTATGTATATTAATATATTCATTACATTAGACATTGAGCTAGATTTAATGATCTCAGCACCAACAAAATCAACGTTAACACTACTTGAGAATCTGGCATTTTACCAAATAGGGAATCACATGATTCACCAACTATTTTTGCTCTATTTACCTGGACAATTTTTCGGAAAGCGCCAGATTGCAATCTTTGCTATATATTATTTATTTACATTGCTTTACCAATTTTTTTTTTGCCTTTCTTTTCGGGGTTGTTCTTGTTTTTGTTTTTGTTAGTTATTGTAGTGTTTGTTTCTGTTTGAACCTCTTAATCATTATGTTTTGATTGAACTTATCAGTAGTACGCTTGTGTAAATAGCAGACTAATTGGATTTCTCTATGAATTTTTTTTTTTTTCCGGTTCTCTGCCAGCCCACGATAGACCCTTGAAATGTTTACGTACTGGAGGGTTTATGTGTATATGTATGAATGTTTGTGTGTATGTGTGTGTGTGTGTGTGGTTTTTGCATTTAATATACATATACATATGTGCACAAGTTTCCATTTAGGTATGTATACTAGTATGTGTGTATATATATACGTGCGGGTGGCACGTAAAAAGCACCCACTACACTCACGGAGTGGTTGGCGTTAGGAAGGGCATCCAGCCGTAGAAACACTGCCAGATTTGACTGGGCCTGATGAAGCCATCTGGCTTCACAGACCCCAGTAGAACCGTCCAACCCATGCTAGCATGGAAAACGGACGCTAAACGATGATGATGATGATGATGATGATATATATATATATATTTATATATATACATAGATAGAGGGAGACAGACAGACACACAGACTGACAGACAGATATATAGGTACACTGATAGATACATAGATACATAGATAGATAGATGATATGCATGCACATACACATGCAAATGTTTGTGTGTGTGTATATATATATATATATATATATACTGTTACCAACCTCCGCCGGCCCCTGTGCCGGTGATACATAAAAAGCATTCACTACACTCACGGAGTGGTTGGCATTAGGAAGGGCATCCAGTTGTAGAAATACTGCCAGACCAGACTGGAACCTGGTGCAGCCCCCTTGCTTCCCATACCCCAGTGAAACACTGACAAACCTGTCTTTTTCTTAGTTAGATAATAGGGTACAAGTTGAGATAGATTTGGTTAGTATTTCAGGCAAGTCAAGCAACCACATAGAATTCTCACTTAGTTCATTTTCAATCATTAGCTGCCAGTGAGAAAAAAAAGGGGCTATGAGCTTTGTAGATCTTCCTAGACAGGTGAGGTCACTTAATCCCTAGGTCAGTTGTGAGCGAGTGGTAGACCTTTTATTGGAGATATTCCAACTGTGACCCGTGTATAATGATAAAATGATAATTTTTCTGCTACAGGTGTGACTGTGTGATAAGAAGCTTGCTTCCCACCCACATGGTTCTGGGTTCAGTCCTGCTGTATGACACCTTCTATCATAGCCTCAGGCCAACCAAAGCTTTGTGAGAGAATTTGGTAGGTGGAAACTGAAAGGAGACCATCGCGTATGTGAGTATGTGTGTGTGTATACATGTATGTATGTATATGTATATATCTATGTGTATGTGTCTTTGTGTTTGTCCCCACCTCACCACTTGACAACTGGTGTTGGTATGTTTATGTCCCTATAACTTAGCAGTTCAGCAAAAGAGGACTGATATAATAAGTACTAGGCTTAAAAAATAAGTCCCAGGGGTGATTCATTTGACCAGACTTCTTCAAGGTGCTGCTTCAGCTTGGCCACAGTCAAATGACTGAAACAAATAAAAGAATAAAAGAATACAGGCACAAAGCCTGAAATCTTTGGGAGGAGGGAGCTAATTGATTACATTCACCACAGTGCTCTATTGGTACTCATTTAATTGACCCCTAAGGGATGAAAGACAGAACAGACCTCAGTAGCATTTGAACTCAGAACATAAAGCCAGAAGAAACATCACTGAGCATTTTGCCAAGGGTGCTAGCAATTCTGTCAGCTTGCTGCCTTTGGTTTCAAATTTTGGTACAAGGTCAGCAATCTTAGGGGAGAGGGTAAGACAATTACATGCACCACTGTTCAGCTGATACTTTTTTTTATCAACCTCAAAAGGGTGAAAAGCAATGTTGATCTCTGTGAAATTGAAACTTAGTACATGAAGAGCCAGAAAAACATGTTGCTATCCATTTCGGGTCCAGTCCCACTGCATGGCACCTTGGGCAAGTGTCTTCTACTATAGCCTCAGGCCAACCAAAGCCTTATGAGTGGATTTGGTAGACGGAAACTGAAAGAAGCCTGTTGTATATATATATATATATATATATATCACCATGACTGACCAGGCTATCAGATGTTGCTACACATCGCTGGTCACAATGCACTTCGCATTGTTTTAGCCTTCAAATGACGCCACCCCGCTGGCTAAGCGAGCAAGCCAACAGAAGAAAGAGTGAGAGAAAGTTGTGGCTAAAGAGTACAGCAGGGATCGCCACCACCGCCTGCCGAAGCATCGTGGAGCTTTAGGTGTTTTCACTCAATAAACACTCACAACGCCCAGTCTGGGAATCGAAACCGCGATCCTACGACCGCGAGTCCGGTGCCCTAACCACTGGGCCATTGCGCCTTCACACACACATATATATGTGTGTGTGTGTGTGTGTGTGTGTGTGTGTGTGTGTGTGTGTGTATGTGTGTGTCTATGTTTGTGCCCCCACCATTGCTTGACAACCAATGTCGGTGTGTTTATATCCCTGTAACTTAGCGGTTTGGCAAAAGAAACCAATAGAATAAGTACTAGGTTTACAAAGAATAAGTCCTGGGGTTGATTTGCTCGACTAAAGGTGGTGCACCAGCATGGCCACAGTCAAATGACTGAACCAAATATAAAAAGAATAAAAGAAGAATAGAACTTTAATAATAATAATAATAATAATAATGATGATGATGATGATAATAATAAATGCCCTAATGCAGTACCAGGCAGTGGATCTCATGGCTTCTTATCTTAACTGATTGGAAGTGTTACCATGTACATTGTTTTGTCTTGGTATGAAAGATGGGCTACAGCATATTATTCTGCTCAATACCACAGATTTGCTTGTCACTTGCTTGACCTTAACCAGTTGAACATGTCCCTTAGTGGCTGACGATATGTGCATCTCATGAGCAGAAGTAGTGGGGGAGCATCATAACCATGTGTTGAGAGAAATTTGGGGTTGGAGATAATTCACCACTGGAAACATGGGGGTTTTGTTCAACATCCTTAAGCAACCCTTATTCAGGGACCTTCTGAGTGGGATGGGCTACTCAACCTGAAGAAAATTCTAACTGGGTTCCACCTTCAAAGTTATGAGCTGTTTATTTTGATATAAGATTGCTATGTTATGCATGTATGGTTGTGATGCATGTGCTTGGTGTACCCTTATCAAACGAGTATACTGGGATTTGTATATTTTACCCCAGTGTCATTTTGACGGCATGCACTGCTCTTTCATAATAATAATAATAATAATATAATAATAATAATAATAGTAATAATGGCATCTTAAAACGAAAACTGTTCTGGTATTGTAGGCGCTCTAAGTATGATAAAAAAGGGATTTCAGAAACATCTAGATAAGATCCCAGGAGAACCATGTCTCAGAGAAATCCAAAAGATTGTACTGACAAGTACTGCCGACATCCTTAGAAAAACCCCATCCATTTAAATGTCCGTGTTGTATTACATGAAGTTATTTCACTACTTCCCCTCTTCAAGCTTTCAGTCATACTGTAACATCTCTTATCCTTCACTCACCCCAGGATACTAGGTGTGTCTCAGCTAGTGACTGTAACAAACAGACAGATTAAAAGTAAAAATAAAAGTAATAATAATGATAATCTTTTCTATTATATGTACAAGGTCTGAAATTTGTTGGTGGTGGGGCGGGACTAGTTGATTAGATCAACCCCAGTGTTTAACTGGTACTTAATTTATCAACCCCTGAAAGGATGAAAGGCAAAGATGACCTCGGCAGGATTTGAACTCAGAGCATGAAGACAGACAAAATACCACTGACCATCACAGCCATGAGTTGAGAGAAATTCTTTGGGTTTGAATAATTAACTCCTGGAAACATGAGTGTTTCATTCATCATCCTTAAAGAACCCTTATTCAGGGACCTTTTGAGTGGGATGGGCTAATTAAGCTGAAGAAAATTCTAACTGGGCCCCACTGCTTATCTTGATTGAGATCCTCATGTCATGCAGATATGGTTGTGATACCTGTACCTGATGTACCCTTGTCAAACGGGTAGTCATGATGGGTATATTGGGCTTTGTATATTTGTAACACAGTGTCACTTTGATGGCACATGCTTAACTCTCACTTAATAATAGTGATGATGATGATGA
This sequence comes from Octopus sinensis, assembly GCF_006345805.1. Taxonomy (NCBI): domain Eukaryota; kingdom Metazoa; phylum Mollusca; class Cephalopoda; order Octopoda; family Octopodidae; genus Octopus; species Octopus sinensis. Next base: position 40,708,150 of record NC_043004.1, read on the forward strand.
TGACAGCGATGATGATGATGATGATGATGACAAGCCCCCTTCCCACAGATTGCTGGTCTTGTGCCTGCAATCTGTGGAGAAAGGGGTTACCCAATATTATTAACCCTAGTACTTACTTTTTTGACCCCAGATGGATGAAAGTCAAAGTTAACCATGGCAGGATTTGAACTCAGAATTCAAAGAGTCAGAAGAAATACAAGGCATTTTGTTTCAATGCTGAGGAGGAGGGGGAGGAGGAGGAGACGAAGAAGGGATGAAGGAGGAAAAGGAGAGGGAGGGAAGGGGGAGAGCAAAAGACAGAGGAGGAAGAAGGGAGGGGAACTGCAATAACAACTTCATCAACATGTAGTAGTAGTAGTAGTAGTAGTAGTAAGTAGTAGTAGTAGTAGTAGTAGCAGCAGCAGCAGCAGCAGCAGCAGCAGGAGTTGCAGGAGCTGCATTGGCGGTAATGGTGGCAGGATTGGCAACAATATTATTAAACACAACAATGATAATAATAAACGGCTAAAGACTTGATGTTTATACAAACAACTATAACTTCCCAAAGAAACGGGAGAAACAAAAAAATAGAAAAAAAAAATGAGTAAAACTAACAAAAAAAAAATGGAAAATGTTTATTGATTATTGATTCAATGGGTTTGATACAAGCAACCTATATTGATTGATTGTCTAAGAGTTTGTTCTGCATCTATTGACTACATCTTTATGACAACCAACAATTTCCATGATTTTTTTTTCAATGAATCTGCTAAAAAATGATATGCCAGCACTTACATACCATTCATGCATAAGTGCATTATATCATTGGATACATGTCTATGTAAGCAAAGGATTTTCTTTCTCTCTGTACTATCGAAAGAACTTATGTATATGTATACCTAATAATAATAATAATAATAATAATAATAATGATTCTTTACATTGGCACATGGCAGAAAATGTATGTGGAAGAGGTTATACAGAAATTGCGTAAAGTAGGGGAAGGTTATATAGAAAACGTATATAGAGGCAGGTTATGTGGAAAATGTGTGATGTATGTCGGGGAAGATTATGTGGAAAATGCATGTTGAGGTAGGTTATATGGAAAATATGTGTGAGGTGCAGGAGTGGCTGCGTGGTAAGTAGCTTGCTTTCCAGCCACATGGTTCCGGGTTCAGTCCCACTGTGTGGCACCTTGGACAAATGCCTTTTACTATGGCCTCGGGCCGACCAAAACCTTGTGAGTGGATTTGGTAGACGGAAACATCGTAAATATGTATATATATATGTGTAGTCATAAAGCGAGACAGATGAGTGACAACCTGGCCACTGGTGGTGGTGTAACACACCATACTAATCATATCTGTCGGGCATGTGAAAGAGAGTGTAATTCGGCAGGAGGACTAAAACGACATGCAAAGGTGCATGAAGCCCAGTTACAACTACAGCCGGCTGTTACCGGTAAAGGTTTTAGTTGCCAATTCTGTACAAGACATTGTAGATCTTTAGCTGGGCTAAAAAATGACATTCTATCACAGCACCAGTAACAGTTAAGCTCGTGCAATGGCCATACTCGATAAAGAGGGGGCAGTCATAATATATATATATGTGGGTGTGTGTGTGCGTGTGCGTCTGTGTTTGTCCCCCCAACATCACTTGACAACCGATGCTGGTGTGGTTACATCCCTGTAACTTAGCAGTTCGGCAAAAGAGACCGATACAATAAGTACTAAGCTTACAAAGACTAAGTCCTGGGGTCAATCTGCTCGACTAAAGGTAGTACTCCAGCATGGCCGCAGTCAGATGACTGAAACAAGTGAAAAAGTAAAAGAGTGAAAGAGGTAGAAGGTTATATAGAAAATGTTTTCTTCTCATATTGCTGAATGTCATGAACGATCTCATCTAGTTTTTCTTCTCCAGTGATGATGATCTCCGGAGCAACAAATGCACTATCATCTATGGACAACCAGTTCTTGAATTGCTTTTTGGCCAATCCAGTTGGTGGTGAAGCCAGGATCAAATCTTCATTAACATCTATGGCTTCATTTGATTCTTTGGTCGAAACAAAACCCGCTTTGGTCCAACAATGTTTGATTGTCAGGCTAGAGATCTTCCAAGCTACACTTAATACATACATGGTATCCAAAATGGTGATCTCTTTTGCAACTTCTCCGGGCAAAAATGTCACATTCAGTGTTTTCCATAACATCAATGATCTTAGAAAATTACTATTTTTAAATCTCACAAGAGATATTCAACAACAGTACTTTGGAGTAAAGATTTTTGCCAATATAACATGGTAGTCCTGGTTTAGGATGAACGTTGCTGTAATTTAATCCCAGGAGACATTGTCTCCAGCTGGCTATATGACAGGACTGCCTTTCATCCTTTTGAAGTCAATAAATTAAGTATCAGTTGCATACTGGGGTCGATCTAATCGACTGGCACCACTCCCCAAAAATTTCGGGCTTTGTGCCTAGAGTAGAAATGATTATTCTTACCAACTTCTCATAGATTTACTGATACTCATTTGCTATTTGGAATCACTGTATTTATAGAATTTCAATAATTTTGTTGGGTTTTTTAGTTGGTTTTGTTTTGTTTTTGTTCCTCTGCTTCTTTACATCATAAATAGTTGACTAATCAATACAACAGATATCACATAGCTTCCATACAGAATCAAAAACTTTGATCTTGTCCCGTATCGATATTGATTGGTGGTGCAACCACTGACACTTGTACCTGCTTTAGAAACCATATCAAGGATAAAAATTCTTAGCAAAATAAGTTATGAATTGTATACATTGTCATCATTATCATCATCATCGTCATAACCATCTTCACCACCACCCCATCATCATCATCTCCACTACCACCTTCACCACCAATACCATCGCCTTCATCATCTCCACTACCACCACCACCACCACCACCATTGCCATCATCATTTCCACTACCACTACCATCACCACCACGATCGTCATCATCACCATCATCTCCACAACCACCACCACCACTATCATCATCATCATCATCACTACCATCATTACCACCACCACCAACAATGCAATCATCATCATCATTGTTGTCATTGTTTTATCCTTATCCACTTGAATAGGTTAGACCCAACTTTGTTGACGTGGATTTTCTACAACCAGATGCCTTTCCTGTTCCCAACCCTCACCTATCTCCAAGTAATGTAATAATACCCCACAACCAGGCATGTTTCCTTGGAAGATGAAGGAAGGAAATTACTTGCATGCTGGTAACACTCATTCACATCACCTCAAGGCAAAGAGGCAGTAATCTTTTATCATTAACTTGCTTCATTCATGAGACTGCAGTCACGCTGGGGCACTGCCTTAATGCCATGCTGATGCATGTATATATATATATGTGTGTGTATATAGGTATATGTATGCATATATATATATACATATATATACATATATATACATACATATGTGTGTGTGTGTATGTGTAACTACATGTGGATTGCTGGTGATTTGTTTTCTCCGTCCTCCTTTTCTCTTGGATTTTCCTCAGTCTCCTGTTTCTGAAGAAGAGCTTTGCTTGAAACATAAAACACCTTTTCTTTCCTTCCCTGAGCATCTTTTAATACTTTGCATGTACCACGTCCTCATGTTGCTTTTTCTTGCGTTTTTCCTTTATATTTTTATTATTATAAATGTGTACTCTTTTACTCTTTTTCTTGTTTCAGTCATTTGACTGTGGCCATGCTGGAGCACTGCCTTTAGTCGAGCAAATTGACCCCAGGACTTATTCTTTGTAAGCCCAGTACTTATTCTAGCAGTCTCTTTTGCCGAACCGCTAAGTGACGGCGACATAAACACACCAACATCGGTTGTCAAGCAATGCTAGGGGGACAAACACAGACACACAAACATATACACACACATACATATATATATATATATATATATATAATATATATATATATATATATATATATATATACATATATACAACAGGCTTCTTTCAGTTTCTGTCTACCAAATCTACTCACCAGGCTTTGGTTGGCCCGGGGCTATAGCAGAAAACACTTGCCCAAGATGCCACGCAGTGGGACTGAACCCGGACCCATGTGGTTGGTAAGCAAGCTACTTACCACACAGCCACTCCTGTGCCTATATGGGTAGATTTTCTAGTTATTCTAAAGAAAAAACAATCTCATCATTGAAATCTTGAAACCCTGAGATAATTTGTGATTAATTCAAAATGCTATGAATAAATAAGCATCACATTTGACGGAGTAATCTCATAGTTAAAGGGTTAAGGGATTAACTTACATAGAAAATGCTTTCTTGTTCCACTTATTGGCTATAACAATCATTACAAGAACTACAATTCATATAAAGATAGAATAGGTAAATAATACATCATATAAAACAAGATTTATACTGTAGACAACCAATGTTAAATGACAGCCTCTGTCTGTCTCTTCTCTGTGTGATAGTCTCTTAAGCGACACTGAGAGAAGAGAAGAAAAAAAAGGAGAATGGGATTTATTGTGAGACAAGTTATGTCTGTGACAGCCATTAAAAGTACAGCCTGTGGCAACAGACTTTTCAAAGACACAATCCTCTTTGAACTGTTTCGTTGTGTAGGTTGGTCAGTAAGAGCAAACACCTGTTATGTTACTGACCATTTGTTTGTGCAATATCTTCAAAAACTATCATCACTGTGTTCACATAGTTTGTCATTCATATTAATGTGTCTTAAAACCATGATGGAAGGAGATAAGAATCCTGAGGAATCTAAGGAAATAGTTCATAAATATTCCTAGAGGAAAGCAAAACATGAAAGATATAAGGAATGATCAATTATATAAGCTCATGATGTTAGTGCATGATGAACACACACACACACACACACACACACACACACACATATATATATAATCTATTTCTTTACTACCCTCAAGGGGCTAAACACAGAGAGGACAAACAAGGACAGACAAACAGATTAAGTTGATTACATCGACCCCAGTGCATAACTGGTACTTAATTTATTGACCCTGAAAGGATGAAAGGCAAAGTCGACCTCGGCGGAATTTGAACTCAGAAGGTAATAATAGACGAAATACGGCTACGCATTTCACCCAGCATGCTAACGTTTCTGCCAGCTGATAATTATATATATATATGTATATATATATATATATAATCATCATCATCCTTTAACATCTGTTTTCCATGCTGGGATGGGTTAGGTGGTTTGACATGATCTAGCAAGCTGGAGAGCTGCACCAGGCACCAATTGTCTGTTTTTACATGTCCCAAACAAAAATGCTTTATACATGGCACTAGCACAGGTGCTTTTCAAATTGGCACTATGCGAGGAACTCCTGGATTTAATTCCTCACATACCTGTTTTCTCATTGGTAATGCTTTTCTATGTATATGCATAAATGTAAATGTTTTTCCCAATAAAAATTGCACTTGATGTTCAAGGTTCTGATGAAGCTATAAGGTGTTACTCAAGCACTCAACTATGAGTCAACTGCATCTTATAGCAAAAACAGCTGTAAGCTAATGAAGTTCACAGGATAATCATTCATTCCTTTGTCATCATTTATTCCTTATATATATATAATCCTCCAAACACACACCATCATAAAAAGCAAGAGACTACCCAAATCTATGAAAGGTCACCTAACACAAGCTCGAATACACTCAACAACACAGAAGCCATCAGTAAAAATATGCGGAAGACCCAACTGTGGGGTATGTGTCAATTTAATTGAGGGATCAGAGTTCTCCTTCAAACAGGTACAACGTTTCTCAGTGAAAAGAAACTTCACATGTGCTTCAAAGAACCTAATATATGCACTAACCTGTTCTGGGTGTCGAGAGCAATACATAGGCCAAACAAAAAACAGTCTATGTAAAAGAATGGCTCTGCACAGATCTCAGATCAAAATTCCCCAAAACAGAAAAATAGCACAGTTCTATATTTAAGAGATGAGGAATTATGTACATTATTTACATTCGATGGATATTTGTCCTCATCTTGTTTGTTTATTGTCAACACAATGTTTCGGCTGATATACCCTCCAGCCTTCTTCAGGTGTCTTGGGGAAATTTCGGACCTGGGTTCTCATGCCTGAGGTATTTTTCGATGTTATTATTATCATCATTGTTATTGTTCAGGTCACTGCTTGGAATTGAACTTGGACTCTTAGGGCTAGTAGCCCACGCTCTTATCCACTACACCATATGCCTGTCGGCATATGGCATAGAGGAGGAGAAGGACAGTTCTTCAAACTTAAATCTCATGTGAAAGAATGACAAAGCCTTAAAGGGCTATGTAAACTGATCCTTGAACAACAAGCTTTGGGGTACTTCGAGTAAATATGTAGTTTCTGGTCAGATGGGGGGGTCATGATAAGGGTTCTTCTCTTCTTTGTAATTTCTCATCCACCACAGTTGCTCTAGCCTTTTCAAATTTGCTTGCAGCAATCTTGTTGCAGTCCCATCACACCTCCCACTGTACTACAATTCCCTCATATCTTGTATGATTCTACCCATGCCAGAGTCAGCTGAGATTTCACCTAAGTCTTTGAAATGCTTCTTGAGAAATTCTTCTGTCTGTTTTATTGAGGAGAAATAAAGCTACCAAAAAGAAATCCATAAAATGCTTCCAGAAAAATATTTTTCCCATTATTTCAAAAAACATGAAAATAAATGGAAAAAAATAAACACAAAGAACTGTATCTGATAGACCAATATATGTCTTTTGGCATCCATCACAAGAATTTCAACATTTGTTTCACTATACTTCCACAGGTCTTCTTGTGAATTACATGGCATCAATAACCATTTGTCATCTCCATCACAGAAATTGATTCTTCAGGTCACTAGAAAAGCTAGAGTGTGTCCCACCCTGGGGTGGCTCTTCTGTTTGCTGCCCTCGGACCCCATCAAAAACACATATTGCAGATCTTAAAGTGGTGCCCCATTAAAAGTGCCGCCTGGGGTGGACCACCCCTAACATCTCCTGCCCATGCTAGTGCTTCAGGTCAATCTCTACCACCCCATCATCTTCTTCTTCAACTTATCTCTTCCATAGGTTCTATTCACTTAGAGAGTGAAGCATTTGTTTATATAGCTGTCCTCCTCTATGTCCATCACATGCTCATCATCACCTGTGTGATATTACCTATACAATGTGTGTGTGTGTGTGTTTTCATGCCAGTACAATATACTCCTACCATGATGTGGAGGCATGTGGCTTAGTGGTTAGGTTGTCAGCATCATGATCGTAAGATTGTGGTTTCGATTCCTGGACTGGGCGACGCGTTGTGCTCTTGAGCAAAACACTTCATTTCACGTTGCTCCAGTCCACTCAGCTGGCAAAAATGAGTAACGCTGCGAAGGACTGGCGTCCCATCCAGCTGGGGAACACATACACCATAGAAACCAGGAAACCGAGCCCATGAGTCTGGCTAGGCTTTAAAAGGGAGCATTTATTTATTTATATATATATGACATATATATATATCATATATGAATAACGTTCTGTTTATCATTTAGGCAGTCAATGTAATTGTTATAATGTCTTGTTGTTGAGATAGGCTCTCTTTCTTTCCTGATGAGAAGATTGCATTTTACACTGTTTATTCCTTTGGAATAAAACCAATGTAGTCTTTGAAACATATGTCAAAAGTAAAAGAATTTTAATAACATCTTCGTTCAACTCCATTTATTTACTTATACTACACAAATTACTGCATATTAACCCGGAGTTTCTACCTTTGAATATGTCACTTCAACCGAGTTACTTGCATGAATTTTGCTACCCTGGTAACTGTTTATTGAATTTTCCATGTTAACGGTAAACAAGGGATAATTCATTCATCCATTTGACATATGTAAATATATATTAGTATACAGAAACACATGCATATATCTATATGTGTGTTTGTGAGTGTGTGTCTGTGTGTCGAGGTGGGGGTGTGATATACACACAGAGAAACATGCACAAATACATAGGGATTCTGATTTTCAAGAAAACACATTTTTTTTAAGCAATCAACTGACAAACAAATCGATGGTGACTCTTTCAGATCGATCCTTAATGATTTGTCAAATTAGTATTAATGTTTAGTGAGACTGAGTGTAATATTTCACAGAGAATATTTGGAGAAGGCAGGTTAAGCGAACTCTAGACCACACTTGTGGCCATCTTCAGAATTTTTATATGATTTCTAATAATATTTAATAAAAATATGATAGAATTCTTTTAAAACATTGAATGACTCTGAGGGACTAACTGAGTAAAATAGAAATCAAAAGGGTCCATAGGTAAAAAAAAAAATGGTTGGGAATCACTGGTCTAGATTAATCAGATAAAGATGCTGTTACATAAGCCATGATTCAGCAGACCTAGAATTAAAGGTGATCCATCCACGAGCATCAATATTATTGTTTTCAAGCATGATGCATCCAGATCTATATAATGTAATATATGTTCTTCCTCTTTCTTTTAGATCAGTGGTTCTCGGTTGGGTTCTATGAGGTCCCCGAGGGTCCACATAAGATTTTTGGGGGTTCACACAATAAAATAGAAAAATTGGAGATCCACTGAAAAAATTTTGCTATAGATGTATGTATTGCAAGATACAGCTAGGTTTCTTGCATAGTTCAACCTACACAAGTTAATGTGTGAGAAACAAAATAGTAATTTTGAAAGAAGTTTCTATAAAACTAGTTTTATGAGGGTCCACCAGAATAAAATAGTAATGAAAGGGGTCCATGGATAAAAAAATGGTTGAGAATCCCTGTTTTAGATAATAAGGTGTGATTTGTAGGAGATTTGACTTCTATTTCTAGTAGATTCATTGACCACATAGAGGTTTCTTAGTGTGCCCATGATAAGGATGTTAATTTAGGGGTGTAGCTACAATAAAAGGAGTATTGAATGTAGCAACATGTTCAACAATATTGTTGTATAGTAATTATTGCTTCATCAATTTATTTGCTGTGTTATGATTTCATCTGAATGCCACAAGTAATTACATATTTTTGTTTGTATCATGCATTTTTGCAAACAATAGCGTCATTTGCTATTGGTTTCCAACAAACCAATAATTGGTTTACTCTATTTATAACAACAACAGGGACAAAGAAATGCTTAAGCAACTGAGGCAGAATAAAAGCGATAAGGTAGTCTTCATTGAATTGCTCAGTGGTTTATCTATTTCTTTCCACTGTGGTGTACATCTTTTTCTGACACACAACAGTAAAATTATATATCGTGGGTGGTCAAATCTGTGATGTCACTTTGGTGTTGTGATTAGAATAGCTATGCAGTATACAACAGACACAGTGTTCAAATCCTGTAGGCAATGTTACTTTATATACAACTAGCACTAATGACCCGGCAGTGCATGCATATATAGCTGCGTGCTTGCATACATACACGTGAGTACTGTCCAAATCTCCGACCAATCACATACAGCTAGCTGGCATTCAATTGGCGTATCAAGTTTCGGGCATTTTGATTGGGTTTTGGATAGAAAATTCACAAAAAAGTCACTTCTGTTGATTTTTTAATGGCTTTGCGGGGTGACTGGGGAAATGTAAAGATGTGCACGACCACCCTTGGACAGTTTTGAATGACCATAGAAAGTGCGAGCTCTCTAACTGAATAATTGTGGATTTGTATAAAGGACACACACGCAGACATTTTGCCATTTATATATATAGAGATGATACATGTATATGTATACATATATATATATATATATATATATATAAATAAAAACTTGGAGAAGTATAATAATATAATAAATAAATAAAATATATGCATATATACATACATATATGTACATACTAACATCTACATGTATATATACATGCATATATATATATATGTAGGTCCCGGGTTGAGTCGGGTTTAACCACAGTAAATAAGGTACTCAATACATAGCAGAGTAAATTAATTTATTTTATAGAAGGAGCTTCTACAGGACTAGAACTGTTTCATTCAAAAGAAATCATCAGGAAGCTTCCTGATGATTTCTTTTGAATGAAACAGTTCTAGTCTTGTAGAAGCTCCTTCTATAAAATAAATATATATATATATTATATATATATATATATATATATATATATATATATATGAGTACAGGACACCACAAAAAAACGTAGAACACAACGAGAGACGAAAACATAAAATCACACAAGGAAACAGACTTTTTTTAAAACAACGAAAAAAACAGAGTACAGGACAAACAATACAAGGCAAATTCCCCTTCATCAGCTGCCCCTGGTTCGACTCAAAGTGTGTTATATATTGGTTTAAAATTTTGGAACAAAGCCAGCAATTTTGTGGGGACCGAGTAAGTTGATAACATCAACCCCAGTGCTCTGTAAGTGCTTGTTTTACCACCCTTGAAAGGATGAAAAGCAAAGTTGACCCCAACAGAATTTGAACTCAGAATGTAAAGATGGACAGAATGAGAATGCTGCAAAGTGTTTTGCCTGGTGTGCCAACAGTTCTGCAAGCTCACTACCTTAGCACAGAGTCCAAATCAAACTGTTTTAATAATGTGTGTGTGTGTGTGTGTGTGTGTGTGTGTGTGTGTGTGTGTGTGTGTATATATCAGTGGCGTGCAGTGACTTCTGGGGTTGGGCATGCAATGAATTTCATTGCCCCCACCCCACTCAGTAATTTTTCAGAAAAAAAATTTTCATATTCCTACGATTTACATATAGGAGATTCTAAATATGCAATCACCCCTGTATGACCTAGAATAAACAGGGAATAAAAAATGGCTGTGTAGAGATGAGCCTGAAATAAGTGTATTGTTTCTATTATTCTTTGCTCTTCGAAACGTCAGTACTTTCCCATCCTCATTCTCCTCTTAAAAAGTCTAAAAATCATAAGTGAAATGTAATAAAGATGAAATTGGATTCTGTTAATATTTTTGCATATTCAGAATCTCTGTTAAAGGTAGGAATCCGAAAAAAATTTTACACAAAAATTCGTTTTTCAAAGAGGTGCGATTCTGCATTAGCCCCTATACCTATTGGTTGAGCCGTATCAATTTGAAATGATTGAATTAAAAGAACACATTTAGTTACATTATATGGCCATGGTTTTAGATCGTTACGCTCTCGAAGACAAGTCATGTGCTTTATGATGCTACTTGTCAATTCCGGGAAAATTATTGACTGTTCTGAGACTTACTGAACTCCGTACATTAAAAAGACTACGTCTCACGCACACACATTGAAAATACACGCATATACATGAATACACACACAATGAAAGACAGCGAAAATTCAACATTGTAAAAAGCCTCCCAAAACTGTGGCAGAAGTCAACATCTCTGAGATTGAAACAAGACATTTATTGAAAGTGAAACGAGATACATATTTATGGCTGTAAATAGACTACACCCGGCAGCATAGAAAGGGAAATCTATGTAGATTAGGTTTGACGAAGAAGTCGAAACATTTTTCCTGCGAAACAATACTGATGTAAGACGGTCGAACCTTACGTTATAACAAACACTAAGCAAAACCTATAATATATGCCCTTTAATATATTAATTTTTTTAATGTTCAAAAATGTTATTTAACTCATTTATAAATTAATTCAATTCTTCGATCTTTCTAGGCAAATATATCTATCACATTTTCATAGAAATCTTCTCTCTTCATCAATTGTTGTAATAAATCTTTTTCAATTGACATTAGTGCTAACACAGACAGTCTTCTTTCTCCTGTCGCATTTCTTTGGTATGTTTTAATTCTATTCAATGCAGAAAAGGATCGCTCTACAGAAGCAGCCGTAGACAGAATTGTCAAAACCAACTTGCACAGATTGAAGAGTTCTGGCATAGCTTCAACAAGATCACTGCTGTAAATGTAACTCATCAAAATGACTTACACTTGGTTTTTAAAAAATCTTTCATTGAATACATCACATTGAGCTCACTTTGTAATCGTATTACATCAAAAAATCTGCCATAAGTTGTTCTTAAAGAATCTAAAGAGTCCACAGGAAATTGTTTGCAATACTCATCAACTTTGTTGAAATTCAAAAGTTCCATGAATTTAAACTCTTCTAAGGATGAATATCGTGCTTTTATTTGGTCAACTATTGTACTGATAATTTTGTTATAAAGCATTCTATAATGTCGTTGAGGATCAATAGATATATTCTTGGATCTCTGAATTCCGATTCCTGCATCGAATCCATATTTTTCCCCTAACATATAAAAGATTGAAAAATTATCGAGTTTGTTTTCGAGTACAGTTCTAGTTTTATCTATTTGCTCTTTACAATACACTATGTCATGACTTTTACTCTGGAGTATGTTAAATAAGACGTCAGTAAAAGAAAAAAATGTCACTGAATACTTCTAACAAAAATAAGAAATCAGGAGCTTTTAAAGTGTGTAAGAATTCAATTGCTAAATTTATGGTGGCATCATCCCATGTTTCAGGATTTTCAATGATGTGTTCAAAAAGGCTGATTATGAAATTATAATTTTCCTTTGTGGTAATAATAAGACGTGAGGAGTAATTTCATCTAGTAGCTGTTGCTTTCGGAAATCTTTTTTTAACAATGTTATCTAATGCATTAGCCCTTTTCGGTGATTTCGTAAAAAAATGTACCGAGTCCGTTTATTGTAGAAAAAAATATCTTGCATTCTTTCATAGCAGAGCATGATTATGAAAAAACGAAATTTAGGATATGGGCACAACAATGAATAAAGATCGCACATTCATATTTCTGTAACCCATTTAATTGTCCTGCCATTGTAGCAGCACCATCATAGGTCTGTGCAATCAATTTGTTTCCACATTCCCACGTCTCAATGCATTTAAAAACATGTTCAGATTAAAGCATTTGCAGATCGATCTGCACTTACATCACTAAAACCAATAAATCGTTCTTTCATCACACAGTCTTCTGTAATATAACGTAAAACTGTTGACAGTTGTGAAGATGCTGAGACATCAGATGTCTCATCAACAAGAAGAGAAACAAACTTAGCTTGCTCGATTTCCTTTTGCATCTCATTCAACATAACTTTATGAATTGCTTCGATCAAGTCATTTTGAATTCTTTTTGACAGACCGGTGAAGATAGAAGCTGTATCTAGATGTCTTTCCATTCTTTTGTCATATTTACTGATTAAATATACGAGTTCTTTATAATTTCCACGATTATTAGAGCCTTCAGATTCAAAATGACCCTGAAACAATAATTCCTGGAGGCCTAAAAAAAGAATGGATCTGTTTCGTCTAACTTTCTCATTATGATGTTGTATGCTTTGATTTTTTTACATGCATCTAATTGTAAGTCTATACGAACATTCCCGAATATTTTAAGATCTATCAAATATTTTATATGCCTTTGAGAAGGCTCGTACTTTAGCATAGCCATATGTAAATTATTTAAATCATCATAGCCTTTATCATTCCAAACATTCTTTTCTAAGCCAAAAAGTAAACAAGGCCAACAGAATAATTTAATAAGGGTAGCACTCCCAGTTAACCACTTTTTCTTTTCATACAAATCAACCTGAAACTGTCTCGTGAATTTCTTGTAGCTTCGCAAATTAGGTAAATTCGGTGTTGGTCTCCCACCATTTATAATTAATTATTTTCCATCAAAGTCTCTTTTCGAAAAACTATTTCTCAAAATATCGTTTATAACACACATTTCACTCATTTCGAAAAAGGCTACTCTTATATAAGAACCCACATGGAAGCGCCTGCGTAAATTGTTAGTAGAAGAGGCCCGAGATACCATGAATCTGAACCCGGAATCATGTGGTTGGTAAGCAAGCTACTTATCACACAGCCACTCTTACGCCTATGTATAGGTAGTTAAAAGTTATGGCCAGTCATAGAGTCTTTTCTACTCTAGGCGCAAGGCCCAAAATTTTTGGGGAAGGGGCCAGTCGATTAGATCAACCCCAGTACACAACTTGTACTTAATTTATCAACCCCCAAAAGGATAAAAGGCGAAGTCCACCTCGACGGAATTTGAACTTAGAATGTAAAGGCAGACAAAATACCACTAAGCATTTCACCCGGCGTGCTAACGCTTCTGCCAGCTCGCCGCCTTTGGCCAGTCATAGAGTGACATACAGTGATCAATGGTTTCACATCTATAAGACATTTGGCAGTACAGGCGGCTCATTAGACTTAAATGGCTGAAGGCACCTAACCTTTCTACAACTGGAGGAAGAAATACATAGCAGTCAGTTGGTTTTGTAAGCAAAAAATAATTGCTTATGCTGTGGGCGTGACAGGGCTATCCCCTGGTGGGACTATTCTACAGATGAGGAATTCATCAGCCATTTGAATTTCACGAGTCGCCCATACTATTAGGCACTTTATAGGTGTGAAACCAATGGTCACTCTATGACCAACCATAACTTTTAACTACCTGAAAAAATTATTACTGCTTTAATGCTTCAGAGTGTGTTTCTTTTACGAATATATGAAGGCAAACTTCTCAACAACACAACCAGGCCATGTTTTTTGGAACTTTCTAATCTTTGACATTGCTTACATAGAATAATGGTTTGAATTCTGGTTTAAGCTCAAAAAAAGATATTTTTGTGTGTGTGATTTAAGGGCGATTTAGCTGTTGTTTTTAGCACAACTTCCAACCACCTGATACCTTCCTCATTTCATTGTCACTCTGAAATTTATTGATGTTTTTCAATATTTCTCTCCCTAGAAAAGACATTAAGTGGAATGATGATACACTCAAGGGTGGTCCATTGCTGAGATTTAAGCAAAAGAATTCAGGCTATCCATATTTTAAATTCTAATTTTAAAATAAAATTTGAAAATGACTGGAGTGTTTTAGAATTTATGGGGATTTATGAATTACTGTGTCATCATCATCATTTAATGTCTGCTTTCCATGTTGGTATGGGTTGGACGGTTTGACTGAAAACTGACAAGCCAGGAAGCTGCACCAGGCTCCAGTCAGATTTGGCAAGGTTTCTACAGCTGGATGCCCTTCCTAATGCCAACCACTCAAAGAGTGTAGTTGGTGCTTTTACATGCCACCAGCACGGGGGCCAGTCAGGCAGCACTGGTATCAGCCACACTTGAATGGTGCTTTTTATGTGCCACAGGCGGTACTGGCATCAATTACGCTCAAATGGTTCATTTTACGTGCCACCAGCACAGGTGCCAGTTAGCCGGCACTGGCATCAGCCATGACTACGATTTCGCACGGTTCATCAGATCTTCACAAGCATGGCATATTGCCCAGCTATTGAAGGGTGCTTTTAAACAGGCCTGACATAGGCAACGACTACGATCTCACTTGGCTTTCTGGGTCCTCTGAAGCATGGCATATCTCTCAAGGTCTTGGTTGCTTGTCATTGCCTCTGTGGAAAGCAACATTCGAAGGTTGTACTTCACCAACTCATCCCATGTTTTCCTGGGTCTCCCTCTTGCATAGGTTCCCTCCACAGTTAGGATGTGACACTTCTTCATACAGCTGTCCTCATCCATATGCATCATATGACCATACCAGTGCTGTCATCCCTCTTTCACACCACAACTGATGCTTCTTATGTCCAACTTTTCACTCAGGGCGCTTACACTCTGTCGTGTTTGTACTCTGACATTACACATCCAGTGGAGCATACTAGCTTCATTTCTTTCAAGCCTACACACGTCCTCAGCAGTCACAGCCCATATTTCACTGCTATGTAGCATGACTGTTCGCACACAGGCATCATACAGTCTATCTTTCACTCTGAGTGAGAGGCCCTTTGTTACCAGCAGAGGTAGGAGCTCTCTGAACTTTGCCCAGGCCATTCTTATTCTAGCAGCTATGCTCTCAGACTTGCTCACCTAAGTAATGGAAGCTATCAACTACTTCTAGTTTTTCCTCCTGGCAGGTGATGGAATCTGTTTTCTGTACATCTTCGGTGTTTATTGCACCTGTGCATCTTCCGCACACAAAAACTATCCTCCCACTTAACCATCTTATGGAGTTTCTATCTACACTTTTTCTACAGATTGAGCAGAGTCATGTACCTGAAGGGATTTGTGATTTGTCTGCCTTCCTACTTTCTAAGACTTTGGTTTTTAACACAAATTTGCAAGAATTTTCCAAAAATTCCAAAAAATAAAAAAAAGTTATGAGGGGGCTATATGGGGTGCTTAAACCAGAACTCCACCATTTAATACTTCCATGGTGACTGTATTCCTCATGAAATACAATGCCTGTGTTTTGCAATTAAATTTGAAAATAATCAAGAATTTATTAGAATTTAACAATGTAACTGATTTTGTCTTCATAAATCTGCTATTTAGAGCATCATTAAACAAAAGGCTTTTTACATAAAATTATGATAGAAGGTTTTTAATTTAGATATGAATACTTTAAAACTGCAAATTTTTGTTTCATTTAAGGAGATTTAAGGAAGGTGAGTGTCAAAAGTGTTTCCAAAGAGTTTTAATAAGTACATAACAAAGAAATTAAAATAATCATTATTGCTAATGAAATAAAGGTTATTTATTAAATAAATGCATTATTGAAACATGTATACAATTATTGTTCAAATAAATCCTTTTAAATATTATCTTATATTATTCTATGGATATTTTATGATATAAACTGATTAACTAAGTATGAGAAAAGCTTTTTTTTTTTTTTGAAAATTCACATCATTTCCATACAGAATTTTTATGTTACAGTTAACTATTTTTGCTTTTAAAACATTTTGATACATATTCTAATCAAAATTTGCACCACACACACACGTGTGTGTATGTATGTATGTATAAATCAATATACAGGGTGCAATGAATAAATTGTCATCTAAATAACGCAAAAATGAAAATAACACTGGCATCTCATTTTAGCAGATGTATATTTACCAAATTTACATAAAATATTTTGAAATACTAGAGAATAAATTTATTCAATAAAATCACCATTGACTTCAACCATGGCCTCCAGACGATGGTCATTTACAACCATCACATGATGTCTAGGAAAGGGCACACACAAACACATACATATATGTGTGTATAAATATAAACATGCACACACATACACACACACATCTAGCTATATAGCCCATTTGAGTCTCATAAGTTATCTATACAGCTAAGTGCTTTATAGGTGTGACACCAATGATCATTCTCTGACCAGCCATAACAAACAACCCACTAAGTATGTACACACACACATTTATGTAGAAAACGAAGTTATTTTTATTCCACACAGGTAGAAATATAGAAAAAAGAAGTTGAAAATGCACTTGGATTCATTTAAATTTTTTATTTTTAAATTTTCAAAGACTTAAACTGTTTCACATATTTCTCTGATTTTCCAAAGTCAAGATAGAAAAACATGGAGCTATGCTGCAACTCTTTTGCTTCTGACTGGAATTCAAAAATTGTCTTGTTTTTATAGAGACATGCTTCAAATTAGTATTGGTTTTGGATATGATTAGATTGGCTGAAGATGACCATGTGATTAGGTTTAGAAAACTTAAGCTCCCACTACCTACTTCATATGACAACACATTTGGCACAGTATGTTAAATCTGCCACAGTTCAGTGAACATGTCTAGTGACCAAGGCTGTCTAAATTTAGTCTGTTAAGCAAGAAAGAGGATGGTCATGTGACTGGCCTTGCTATATTTTTTGGCTGAGACAGCTGAGTGAACATGTCTAGTGAGGCTGTGAGTAGACATGTTCTCACTAATAACATACAAAGATTTTTTGTTTACATAGGTTCAGTCCAATTGTGTGACATCTTGGGCAGACCAATGCTTTGTGAGCAAATTTGATAGCTGGAAACTTCGTGGGAGCCCATTATATACATTTCTGTGTGTGTGTGTGTGTGTCTATATATGTAAATGTGTGGGTATCTTTGTGGTTATATTTGTCCTCCCAAGACCATCGTCTGACAGCCAGTGTTGGTTCACTTAGCAGTTCAGCAAAAGCGACTGATAGAATAAGTAACACCAGACTTCAAATAAAGAAAACATTATAAGTACGGGGATCAATTTGATCCAGCTGAACCCAGTGCTCCAGCATGGCTACAATCCGATAACAAGTAAAAGACAAATAGTTTAAGACAAAAAGGAGAAAGACATTTCAAATCAAAGGACAAAACTGTTGTCTTTTATGCGGTGGGTAGATATTTTTCGGTTCGTCCCTATTCAAGATGGGATCATCGTGGTGTTGTTCCTGACAAAAGGCCACCATCTCCGCCAATGTCTCGGTCAGAGGACGTCGATCTATGGCAATCTCTCGCTGCAGCTGTTCAAATTGCAGTTTTAAGATCATCATTTCCCTTGCTTGGTTGATCCGTACTTTTGGATGGACACCAGCCATCTCTCCCTTGTTTTGGGCTTAAAAAAAAATGAATTCCAAAATCAGATTCAGGTAGAGCTTTGGGTTCTTTTCTTCTTGCTTTCCTGTGGCTTTTAAATTTCTTTTTTCGTTTTTCTTTTTTTTTGTTTTGAATGAACTCACATGTGTAAAGATGAGACGTCAAATACAAACCTAAAAAAGAAAGAAAAATATTGATAAAAACAAAGAAAATAAAAAAGAAAAGATGGAGAAAAATCGCAAATAAAATTCGAATACTACTAATGGTGGTGAATTTGTTACTGCTGTTGTTGTTGGTGGTGGTGTTTGTAATGGTAGTGTTGCTGCTGCTGTTGTTGTTGGTGGGTGTTTGTGGTGGTGGTAGTGGTGGTGTTGTTGTTGTTGTTGTTGTTGGTGGTGGTGGTGGGTGGTAGTGGTGGTGGTGGTGGCAGCAGTCATGGTAGCAATGGTGGCAGTGGTCACAGCAGCAGTGATGGCAGTAGCAGTAATGGCAGTAGCAGCAACAGCAGTAGCAGCAGCTTGGTTGTAGTGGTGGTGGTGGCAGTGGTGGTGGTGGCGGCAGTGGCGGTGGTATCTGTGGCAGTAAAGGCACACCTATTCAAGTCTATTCTGAACTCATGGACATCAAACTGTTTGCCTCAGCCAAGTCAAGGAGGAAACTTCTGCAAGTCACTTGACCTTGCAGAAACAGTAGCCAAACCCCATTCAAATCACATTGTACTATTATTTTAAAAGAAAAGAAAGGCCCATTGGACAATGAAGTCCCAGAAGAACTTTGATTGAAATATGAGATGGTCCCAACTGGACACATTTAGTCACATCAGTCTGCTCATTCCAAACTGATTTGGGGCTGATCAATATCAATTTCTAGCTACACCTGAGCATATGATCACTACACATATGAATCAATGAGGTAGTATCTAGATAGGGCATGGACAAAATTGCCGAAAAGTGGGCCATATGAAACACAGCTCATCATCAAGTGGGCCTCACTAGTAAAATTAAAGGGTGCCATCCAGAATGTGCCCTGGGCTGCAGCTTGTCCATAACTGGTCTACATAGTTATGCAATCTGGTAAAAAATACCAGTCAAAGGTACATCAACTCCTAACATACTGTCTTGAAAGTCGAAGGACATATTGGAAAATGTAGCACTAGACATTGTTTTTCTTTTTTTTGTTCCTTCTCGAGCCATGCCTGGCTCATAAGGGCTGGTTTCCCGGTTTCTTGGCGTATAGGTTCTCCCCACCTGGACGGGACGCCGGTCCATCGCAAGGGAGCTGCAAGATGCAGGAGGAAAGAGTGAGAGAAAGTTGTGGCGAAAGAGTCAGCAGAAGTTTCGCCATTACCTTCTGCCGGAGCCACATGGAGCTTAGGTGTTTCACTCATAATCACACACATCGTCCGGTCTGAGATTTGAATCTGCGATCCCTCGACCACAAGTCCGCTGCTCTAACCACTAGGCCATGTGCCTCCACCTAGCACTAGACATGTGGTTGATGGAATATCCTTGATCATTTGATCAGTCATGATTAAATAACAATAGCAACAAAAATAACAGCTTATATCCATGGCCTTTAAAAAAGTTAATGTCAGAATCATTAGCATGCTGAGCAAAATGCTTCGTGGAATTTTGTTCGTCTTCACATTCTGAGTTCAAATTCTGCCAGGTCAACTTTACCTTTTATCCCTCCAAGATCGATAAAATAAGTACAAGTTGAGCACTGGGGGCAATGTAATTCACTAACCCTCCCCGCAAACTTGTTGGCCTTGTATCAAAATTTTAAACCAATATTTTTTCATGCGTTAACCCATTTTAACTCAGGTTAACCTTGTTGAAATTTTGAAGATAGTTATATAGATAGGGATAACAAACCTACGGAAGAGTCCAGTTAACCTTTATTACAGTAAATAAACCAAATAGAATCATCATCGTCATCTTTTAACGTCTGTTTTCCATGCTAGCATGGGTTGGACGATTTTGACTGAGGGCTGGCAACCAGATGGCTGCACCAGGCTCCAGTCTTGATCTGACAGAGTTTCTACAGCTTGATGCCCTTCCTAACACCAACCACTCCGAGAGTGTAGTGGGTGCGTTTTACGTGCCACCTGCATGGGGGCCAGTCAGGCGGTACAGGCAATGACCTCACTCGACTCTTTTTACATGAGCCAGTGAAGCGACGTTGGTAACGATCACGCTCTAATGGTGCCCTTTTATGTGCCATGGGTACGGAAGCCAGTTGGCTGCTCTGGCAACGATCACACTTGGATGGTGTTCTTGGCACCCTGCTAGCTCAGTAAGGTGACGCTGGTAACGATCATACTCGAATAGCCGCTCTGTCAATGATCACACTCATATGGTGCTCTTTGCACCCCACTAGCACAGATGCCAGTCATCGAAATGGTCAAACAAATACAACATGCACTATTTTACGCTCAGTTAACTTTTACTGCAGTAAATAAACCAAACGGAACTTAATATGGGTTAAGGTGATGAACTGGTAGAATCATTAGCATGCTAGGCAAAATACTTAGAAGCATTTCATTTGTCTTCACATTCTGCCAGGATCCTTTCAGGGTTGATAAAATACGTACCAGTTGAGTAATGGGGGTGGGGTCAATGTAACCGACTTAGCCCTCCACCAAAACTGCTGGCCTTGTGCCAAACTTTGAAACCAATAATTTTTTTTTTGTCTTTCTAATTTTAGCACAAAGCTAGCAATTTTGAGGGGATTGAGAAAGTTGACTACAACGATCCCTTCCCACACCCAATTACTTGACTGGTACTTTAATTCATTGACCCCCAAAAGGGTGAAAGGCAAAGTTGACCTCGACAAGATTTGAGCTTAGTCTGTAAAGAGCCACAAGAAATGTTGTTAAGCATTTTGACCAATGCCCTCACATCTCTACCGGCTCACTGCAACTGATGATATTACTTTGATAAGAAGCTTGACCATTTCTTATTAATCTTTTAGTCAGGCAGTACAAATGCAAAAAGCCAGAACAAAATACCAAAATGCCATAGCTCTGATGTTCTTACAATTATGCCATGGATCGGTACTTTCTTTATCAACCTCATCGAAGTCGAAATCAAACTCGGTGACTGGCATCTGTTGCTAGTGGAGTGCTAAGAGTACCATACGAATGAGATTGTTGTCAGAGCAACAAACTGGCCTTTGTGCCGGTAGCACATTAAGCACACCATTCGAGCATGATTGTTACCGCGTCGCCTTACTAGCACTTGTGCTGGTGGCACGTGAAATATTCGAGCGGGGACGTCGCCAGTGCCGCTGGACTGGCTCCTGTGCAGGTGGCACATAAAAAGCACCATTTGGATATTCGGACGTTGCCAGTACCACCAAACTAGCCTTCGTGCCGGTGGCACATAAAAGCACGCACTACACTCTCGAAGTGGTTGGCATTAGGAAGGGCATCCAGCTGTAGAAACTCAATCAAATCGTCCAACCCATGCTAGCATGGAAAGCGGACGTTAAATGATGATTATGATGATCATCATCATTGTCATCATCATCATCAACCTCATCATCCTCTACATTTAATGTCCTTTCTCTATGCTGGCATAAGTTGGATGGCTTGACAGGAACTGGCAAGGCCTGGGGCTACACCAGGTTCCATCGTCCATTTTGGCCGGGTTTCTACAGCTGGATGCCCTTCCCAATGCCAACCACTTTCCAGAACGTACTAGATGCTTTTCATGTAGCACCATCACCGGTGATTTTTATATGGCAAGAGCACCAGTGCTTTTTACATGGCACCAGTACCTACACCAATGCTTTTTACATGCCACCTTGGTTTTAGGATCTGAATTCTGTTGTGGTGGGTAGGTTCTCTTCAGTACAACAAAGTGCCACATATTTCAATTCTCTGACATCTCCTTCATAAGGCTCATCGTGGAGGCACATGGCCTAGTGGTTAGAGCAGTGGACTCGCGGTCGAGGGATCATGGGTTCGAATCTCAGACCGGACGATGTACGTGTTTATGAGCGAAACACCTAAGCTCCATGCAGATCCAGCAGAAGGTAATGGCGAACTTCTGCTGAATCAATTCACCACAGATTTTGCCATTGAGGAAAGTGAGTTGGAGGAGGGGTGGAAAGCTGCAGCCTTTTACTGATGAGAAAAGCCATTATGTTAACATTTATGTGTGTTTCTTCCTACTGCCACCACAACTACAATCAGATAGTACGAAAGATACTATGAATTTTAGAAGACATTATGCTAATTAAAGAACTTGCAAGAATATACACTCCATATTAATATTGACAAACAAATAAAATACAATATATTAGCACTGTAACAGCCATACATTTAAAACCATTTAGTAAATCTTAAAATTAAAAATTTTTTAACATATTTGAAGTTTTCAAATAAAATTGATAATCAATACTTGTAGTAACATAAATAAATTAATAAATACTTAAAACAGGTAATAATGATTTCTTTGATAATAACTCTACTTAAATAATTATTTTCTCAGGAGTCTTTCATGGTTTTTAAATTTGTGATTTCATATATAAACATACACACACACACATGCAAGTGTGTGTGTGTGTGTGTATATATGAATATAAATGTGTGTATGATAATGATAATTTATATGTATGTATATATATATAATGTATATATATATATATATGTATATGTATATATATATATATATATGTGTGTATATATATATATGTATATATATATATATGTATATATATATATGTGTATATATATATATATATATATATATATATATATATGTATTAATAAATAAAATAAAACATATGCATATATATAAACATATATGTACGTACCTACCTCTACATGTACATATACACGCATATATGAGTACAGGACACCAAAAGGACGTCAAACACAATGAGAAACGAAAACATAGACACAAACCAAAGGAACTGGACATTTTTTTAAAAATGTATATATATATATGTATGTATATATGTATATTCCTTCTGCCGAGTCAGTCCGAAAACGAAATGTTTCCAAGATAAGAAAACCTTTTTTAACCTAATTCATCCCGTATTTACCAGTAATACTCTCATGCAAATTTGTCTGATCTCTAGTGGTTAAGCTGTTTATTATTATTATTATTAGTATTAGTATTAGTATTATCCCTTTGATCCTTGGTCGTCAATCTGTTTATTATTATTTTCAGCCTCGCCTCGTATTGCATATTATGTATAATTCATTAGTTATCGTTGACCATCGATTCGGCCTCGCGTCTCACTAAATATAGAATAGATATTTAAGTTTTTCCATACAGGGGTCTCAATGGCGGCCGATTTTTCGCGGGGCTCGCCCGCCCTCCCACCCCCTCCACCGTTACAGGAAGCCTAAAATTTTCTCATCGCTGTCTCTGATGTACACTTTAAGTTTTACGCTGCCCCCCACCGCTACAGGAAGTCCAAAATTTTCTCATCCTTGTTGTCTCCCATGTACATGTCTGTCGCCCATGTACACTTCGCATCCCTGTTGTCTACGCCACTTGCTCCTCCTTCCATAAATGGTAGTGGTCATTCATTGCAAGATATATTGGTAACGTACGCGGTTTGAACTTAGGTTTAATTGTCTGTTTATGAATCCTGCCAAACGCGAGTTTTCTTTTCAGGTTCATGATGCTACTAGGTTCAATGCCTCCCACTCCCTCAGGATTGGCACCCTCAACGTTGGCACACTGAAAGGCAGATCTGGCGAGATCGTTGAATTGCTTGAACGGAGGTGTGTGGATATATGCTGTGTTCAAGAGGTGAGGTGGAGAGGAGGTTCTGCTAGGTTCCTCACAGGTAAAGGACAGAGGTACAAGATTTTCTGGGCTGGGAATACTGAAGGGGTCGGGGGAGTAGGTATGCTTATTGCCGAAAAATGGGTAGGTAAGGTAATCGAGGTAGTCAGAGTATGTGACAGAATACTGAAGATTAGTTTAGTGCTCCATCATAGTTTAGCAACTATTATATCGGCCTATGCCCCTCAGCCAGGGCTACCCGATGGACAGAAAGACTGTTTCTATGACACCCTACTGCAGACCACCTCACTGACGAACGACAGGGACCTTCTCTTTGTGGGTGGTGACTTCAATGGGCATGTTGGACGATATGCTGAGGGCTTCTATGGCGTTCATGGAGGCTATGGTTATGGTTCTCGCAATGAGGAGGGAACCAGGCTGCTGGAGTTCTGTGATGCAAATAGTCTTATGGTTTGCAACACTAACTTCAGGAAACCGACAAGCCACTTGGTCACCTACCGTTCGGGCCAGCATACTAGCCAAATCGACTACATCCTTACCAGAAAAAGGGAAAGATGGCTGCTTATAAATGCCAAAACCTTCCCAGGTGAAGAGTGTACCCCACAACATAGACTGGTAGTCAGTGACTTTAGAATCAGGACTAAGAGGACGACTAGAAGACGACCAACATGGAGAAGAAGGGTCTGGAAGCTTAAAGACCCTGCAAATGGACAGAGATTTAGAGACATGTTACTTGAAGCCTTCGACGAAATAGAAGGGGGTATAGCTACACATGGGGTAGAAGATAACTGGGCGCTTCTAAGGGACAACCTGCTGAAAGCCACAGACCAGATCTGTGGCTGGTGCAAAGTCCCCACAAGACCCAAAATAACGTGGTGGTGGAACAATACTGTTGACAGGGCTATTAGACAAAAGAAACAGGCTTGGAAGGACTGGAAGAACGGTGGTAGCAGGGAAGTGTATCAGACTGCAAGAAGGGAGGCTAGGAGGCAGGTGTATTTAGCCAGAGGGGAAGCAGCTAAGAAAAAATTTGCCAATGTCCTGCGCCGTGAAGACGAAAGACTTGAGGTATTTCGTGTTGCAAGACAGTGTGTGAGAGAGAATCTTGACGTGGTAGGAGAGAAATGTGTTCGCAAGGATGACGGCTCACTTGCGCTAAATGAGGATGCAAAGAGAGAGGTTTGGAGACGCCACTATGAAAGGTTGCTGAATGAGGAAAATGAATGGGATAAAGAGAGTCTGCCGAATGTTGACCCAACAGAGGGACCAGCAATCCGAGTTGACAGTTCCTTAGTAGATAAGGCAATTAGAAGCATGAAAACAGGAAAGCCCCAGGCCCATCAGGAATTACTGCAGAGATGCTCAAAATATCTGGTAGTGCTGGCTATAGCCTAGTCACCCGTATAGTTAACCAGGTGATACACGAAGGAGTCATTCCCAATGACTGGTGTAGCAGCATAATAGTCAACTGCTACAAAGGTAAAGGTGACGCCCTAGATACAAATAACTACAGGGGTATCAAGCTGCTAGATCAGGTAATGAAGGTTACGGAGAGGGTTATAGCCCAACAAATTAGAGAGAGAGTTAGCTTAGATCAGATGCAGTTTGGGTTCGTGCCAGGGAAAAGTACTACTGATGCTATTTTCCTGGTAAGACAGCTGCAGGAGAAATACCTAGCCAAAGACAAGCCCTTGTACCTGGCTTTTGTCGATATGGAGAAAGCCTTCGACAGGGTCCCCCGATCCCTTATCTGGTGGTCAATGAGGAAACTAGGGTTAGATGAATGGTTAGTGAGAGCTGTACAAGCCATGTACAGAGACGCTGCTAGTAAGGTGAGGGTTGGCACCGAGTACAGTGAAGAATTCAGGGTAGAGGTTGGGGTCCACCAAGGTTCAGTCCTCAGCCCCCTCCTATTTATCATAGTCCTCCAGGCAATAACGGAGGAATTCAAGACTGGATGCCCCTGGGAGCTCCTCTATGCTGATGACCTTGCTCTAATTGCTGAGTCTCTATCAGAACTGGAGGAGAAGTTTCAGGTGTGGAAGCAAGGTTTAGAATCGAAGGGCCTTAGAATCAACCTAGCCAAAACCAAAGTCCTAATAAGTAGGAAGGTAGACCAATCACAAACGCCTTCAGGTAGATGGCCTTGCTCGATCTGTAGAAAAGGCATAGGTAGAAACTCTATAAGATGCACCAAATGTAAGCTATGGACACATAAGAGATGTAGTAATGTCAAAGGAAGACTAACTAGGAAAATAGTTTTTATCTGTGGCAGATGCTCAGGAGCAATAAACTCTGAAAATATGCAGAGACCAACTTCTATCACGTTTCAGGGAGAAAAACTAGAAGTAGTTGATAGCTTCTGCTACCTAGGTGACCAAGTCAGTAGCGGGGGCGGGTGTGCTGAAAGTGTAACTGCTAGAGTAAGAATAGCCTGGGCAAAGTTTAGAGAGCTCTTACCCCTGCTGGTGACAAAAGGCCTCTCACTCAAAGTAAAAGGCAGACTGTATGATGCATGTGTACGTACAGCCATGCTACATGGTAGTGAAATTTGGGCTGTGACTGCTGAGGATTTACGTAAGCTCGCAAGAAATGAAGCTAGTATGCTCCGTTGGATGTGTAATGTCAGTGTTCATAGTCGACAGAGTGTAAGTACCTTGAGAGAAAAGTTGGACATAAGAGGCATCAGATGTTGTGTGCAAGAGAGACGATTGCGCTGATATGGTCATGTGGCGAGAATGGACAAAGATAGGTGTGTGAAAAAGTGCCACACCCTGGCAGTTGAGGGGACCTGTGGAAGAGGTAGACCCAGGAAAACCTGGGTCAAGGTGGTGAAGCACGACCTTCGAACTCTAGGTCTCACCAAGGAAATTACCAGAGACCAAGACCTGTGGAAGTATGCTGTGTGTGAGAAGACCCGGCAAGACCAGTGAGAACAATCAAAATCAAATCATATATCAGAAAGCAGGGGTTAAGTGACCCATCCGTTCGTGTCCGCTGCCAGCCTCGTCTGGCACCCGTGTCGGTGATACGTAAAAGCACCATTCGCTCGTGGCCGTTTGCCAGCTCTGTCTGGCCCCCGTGTCGGTGGCACGTAAAAGCACCATCCGTTCGTGTTCGTTGCCAGCCTCGGCTGGCCCCCGTGCCGGTGACACGTAAAAGCACCGTCCGTTCGTGGCCGTTTGCCAGCTCTGTCTGGCCCCATGTCGGTGGCACGTAAAAGCACCATCCGCTCGTGTTCGTTGCCAGCCTCGGCTGGCCCCCGTGCCGGTGACACGTAAAAGCACCGTCCGTTCGTGGCTGTTTGCCAGCTCTCTCTGGCCCCGTGTCGGTGGCACGTAAAAGCGCCATCCGCTCGTGTTCGTTGCCAGCCTCGGCTGGCCCCCGTGCCGGTGACACGTAAAAGCACCGTCCGTTCGTGGCCGTTTGCCAGCTCTGTCTGGCCCTGTGTCGGTGGCACGTAAAAGCACCATCTGTTCGTGTCCGTTGCCAGCCTCGGCTGGCCCCGTGCCGGTGACACGTAAAAGCACTGTCCGTTCGTGGCCGTTTACCAGCTCTGTCTGGCCCCGTGTCGGTGGCACGTAAAAGCACCATCCGTTCGTGTTCGTTGCCAGCCTCGGCTGGCCCCCGTGCCGGTGACACGTAAAAGCACCGTCCGTTCGTGGCCGTTTGCCAGCTCTGTCTGGCCCCGTGTCAGTGGCACGTAAA
>NC_043004.1:40738476-40745976 GCF_006345805.1 Octopus sinensis
TAAAAATAAACTTCAAAAAGTAGCTAAACAGATGGGGATTCCCTAAGGTTATATACACATACATGCGCATACATGTGTTCATGTGTATATATAAGAGTGTGTATATATCTATGTAGGTAAATGCATTCGCATGTGAGAATGTCTCGTAAGTGTGAATGTAATTTAATTTAATCTAATTTGTCAGTGCTATTATGAGTTTTATGAAACAGCAATCATCTGTTAATGACTACTGTTGTAAAACGTAGCAGCATACGGACAAATTAATTTTATTCAAATAAGGAAACTAATTGGCATTATATGTGCCAAGTGTGAGTCCGAGTGTGCATGCATGCGCCCATGTGTATGTGTCTGTCTGTGTCTGTGTGCGCATGTATGTGTGTGAATGTGTGTATGCTTGTGAAAGTGTGTGTGTGTGTGTGTGTGCATGTATGTGTTTGAATGTGTGTATGCTTGTGTGTGCATGTGTTTGTGAAAGTGTGTGTGTGTGCATGTATGTGTGTGAATGTATGTGAATGTGTGTATGCATGTGCTTGTGAAAGTGTGTGTGTGTGCATATGTGTGTTTGAATGTGTGTATGCTTGTGTGTGCATGTGTTTGTGAAAGTGTGTGTGTGTGCATGTATGTGTGTGAATGTGTGTGAATGTGTGTGTGTGTGTGAATGTGTGTATGCTTGTGTGTGCATGTGTTTGTGAAAGTGTGTGTGTGTGTGTGTGTGTGTGTGTGCATGTATGTGTGTGAATGTGTGTATGCTTTTGTGTGCATGTGCTTGTGAAAGTGTGTGTGTGTGTGTCTGTCTGGGTCTGTGTGTGCATATATGTGTGTGAATGTGTGTATGCTTGTGAAAGTGTGTGTGTGTGTGCTCAAGTACATATTTGCTTGTGTAAGCAGTTTTCAGTGTGTCAACTGATGTGTTTCTCTATATTTTGATCAGGCTCTATTCTGAACTTCAATTTCTTTTTTTTTTCTTCCTTTTTTTTTTCTTTTTTTGGGTGGGGGTGGGTGGGGAGTGAATCTCAGCACATTTAACGTGTGAAAGCACTTTACTGCATGATAAAGGGAATAAGTGTACCAATGTCTCTGACCAACATAGTAAACTGTAATGTATGTGAAAGTGTTCCTGTGTATATAAATGCACACGCAGAGAAAAATACATACATATGTACATGTATGTATGTGTGTATACATGTATGTATGTGTGTGTGTATGTATGTGTATGTTTGTATAATATGTGTGTGTGTGTGCATTATAGGTTTGATGAAACAAAGAGGACAAAGAGAACACAATAGACGAACATATATAATTTTTTTAAATATATTTAATCAGCAGAAAGTTACAAATACAACTCTCAAAAGTTGAGTTTCATGCATGGAACTCATCAAACGTCTATGTGTGCATGTTTGCATTTGTGTGTGTGCACATGCATGTATGTGTACGTGTGTGTGTGTGTGTGTGTATGTATATATATATATATATATATCTATATATATATACCTATTTCTTTACTACCCACAAGGGGCTAAACACAGAGGAGACAAACAAGGACAGACAATTGGATTAAGTCGATTACATCTACCCCAGTGGGTAACTGGTACTTAATTTATCGACCCCGAAAGGATGAAAGGCAAACTCGACCTAGGCGGAATTTGAACTCAGAACGTAACTGCAGACGAAATACGGCTCCGCATTTCGCCTGGCATGCTAACGTTTCAGCCAGCTCGCCGCCTGTTATATATATATATATATATATATATATATATATACCATTTCAGGAAACCAAATGTGAAATGATGTAACTAATATTAACAAAAACTTTAGACATAACCTCAAAATGATAAACAACCTACGAGTCAATGTAAGTAGAAGACGATCCAAATTACTCTAACAGGAAAATACCCACCTGAGCTGCACTCTACTCTAATGATGCATTTGTATGAAGTGGATACAAAGAAAAACTAGAATGTGCAGAGATTTTCCAAAAACCTATTGAAATGGGGAAAAAAATCAACTGGCTTGGCCTGTGGCATAGACATAATAACTAACACAGCTACTGCTCTGGTAAGTAAACATTTTAAAAATAAATACCTATTATTAGCCCTTAAATTAGAATAATGAAAAATGCTAGATACAGCTACTTAATATCATATCTCAAATATTCAACCACAACTACTACAACAGACACTGAAACGCACAACTAGTCTTCCAGAATGTGATTGCGATATCATAATCTCCCTACATAACTGCAATTGCCTCGTAAAGACACCTGAAGCACATGTGCAAGAGTAAAACTATACATAGTACTAAATGGAGGTACATAAGATTAATGAGAAATGCATTTAAAATCAGATGCATACAGCACACTTATTCCTTAAGAAGCACCACTAAAATAAACTCCACTTCTTTCTCCCAATACATCTGAAAACTGAAAGAGAATAAAATCAACATCTCTTATAAGCCATAATATCATTCAAACTGAGACCCTTTTATTCAAACTGACCAAAGAAATGCAATCTCTGCCTGATGCATCTTGATTTAATGCCTCAAAATATTTGTTAAAAATTCAAATTATCCATGTAGAATCATGTAAAGAAATTATTCTGGAACATTTTCAATTGAAGACTTAGAAACATGTAACATAAGATAAATGTATAATATGGTATGCATATGGTGTGTTGCTATGACATTGCTAAAGTGTATAATGAAAGCTGCAATATAAATAAAACAAAGGTATACTGCAATGTTAGCCATATCCCAAGAAAACAATAGTATCCAAGCAAAATAAAATTTTAAAAAAAAACAGGAAGTGAATACCCAATTAAGCATCTAGTATTCAGATTATCGTGTTAAATATAATGCTTATTTATTCACATTGTTTTGAACTAACAATGTATTATCCCATAGCTTTGAAATTTTGATAATGCATTATCTATTTTAGAATGACATTGTAGGATAGGTGTGAGAGGCAGGATCTTGTTGGTTTGATTATGAAACATAGAAAATTTGGGCTGAACATGGCCAGTTTAAATGCTAAAGAGTTAAACTGCACTATAATACATACAAACGTGCACACATGCATACATATATATATACATATACACACACATACATGCATACACACAAACATGCAGAGTACATACATACATACAAATGTGCATACATGCATACATATGTATATGCATGCACACACACACACATACATACATGTGTATGCACACATATGTGCGCAAAAACAAAAGATGCAATGCCAATAACAGAGTCAATGACTATTGAAAAGGTTGCATGTTGCGACAAAAATTTTAGTAAAAATGAGTGGAAATCAGTGAGTGCATTAAATTAATAAGGCACTAAAAGAGAATGACTCTCCCCAGACACAATTAAATATGCTTCAACACATGAAATCACATTAAGAATCTTGCAAACCAAATGCAAAAATGGAATATGCGTGTGTACGTATACAGATGCAAGTGTATGCACAAACGCACACACATATAGCATGCACGTGTTTGTGTGTGTGTGTGTGTGTGTCTGTGTGTGATTGTGTCAACACACACTCATAAGGGCAAGTCAAGATGGAAATACATGACAAGTGAAAACTCAGCAGGTGAAATTTTTGAGAAAAGACAAATGATGGAAACCTCAATGGTGTCTGTTGTTGATGCCATGTTGTGAAGATGGCAATAATGTTGGTAACTAGTAGTAACAGATGCAACTGGTCTGCCAAGCGTTTTCTCAGATGATGTTTCTCCTATCTCGAAAAGCTAAACACCAACCACTAAATAACTTATCACTGCTTTTATGATGATTATTGCACTGACAGGTGACATAGTTGATTTATGTCAGCTTTGATTGGTTGATTTCCCATCATCATAAGAAATTTCTGTTGCTATGTAAGAAACAGCCAGAGAGAAAGGAAAACAAATAAACATAAGAGGAAAGGAAGTTTATTATTCATAATTGCAAAATCATCAAGGAACCAAGAGTTAAGGTTTTGAGTTTCGGTTAGACTTCTTGCTTTGTACTTATGTACAATAGGCATAAGTGTAGCGGTGTGGTTAGAAGTTTGATTTCCAACAGCATGGTTCTGGGTTCAGTCAAACAGCATGGCACCTTGGGCAGACCAAAGCCTTGTGAGTGGATTTGGTAGACAGAAACTGAAAGAAACCTTCTGTGCAAATATTATCTTCCTCATTGTCATCGTCATCATCGTTTAATGTCTGCCTTCCATGTTGGCATGGGTTGGACTGTTTGACAGGGGCCTGCACCAGGCTTTGGTGTTTGTTTTGGCAGAGTTTTTACAGCTGGATACCCTTCCTAACACCAACCACCCAGCAGAGTGGACAAAGTGCTTTTTATGTGGCACAAGCATAGGCAAGGTTAGTTTTGTCATGGTTTTTACAGCCGGATGCTCTTCCAAATGCCAACCACTTTACAGTGTAGAGAGGATGCTTTTTACATGGCATCAGCACTGAATATATATATAGAGATTGGGTCATCCAACGAATAATGTGGGTTTTTTATACCCCTTTTATTTTTCACAATTATGATAAACAAAGCGCTTTTTTAATCTAAATATACTCTCCTTCATTTTCTACAATGCTCTTCCATCTATCTAGTAGACTTGCAAGACTCCTCTTCAAAAATTCACTTGTTCATGACAAGAAATACTCCTCCAGTACTGTTCTGACCTCATCTACAGAATTCATATTTTTTCCATCCAAATGATTTTGAAAACTGCAGAATAACTGATAATCAGATGGGGCAAAGTCCAGCAAATATGATGGGTGGGGCATTGTTTCCCATTCAAACTGCTCCAGCCATTGGAATGTCATCCTTGCTGTATGTGACCGAGCATTATCCTGATGGAAGAATACTTTTCGTTTTGAAACCAAAGATGGTTGTTTTTCTTCTAGCGCTGACTTAGGCCGTTCAAGCTGCTCACAGTAGATCTCCTTTGTTATTGTTTGATTTGGGTTTAAAAGTTAAAAGTGGACTAAACCTTTTATATCCCACCAAACAGACAACATGGCTTACATGGCTGAAGACCTTCTTTAGCCTGAGGTGCCAGTGTTTCTCTTTTCCCGACCCACTCTTTGGCACTTGATATTTTTATAGAGAACACATTTCTTGTCACCAGTTACTATTCAGTCCAAAAAAAGTTCATTCGTGAGATGTGACAGCAAAGAAGAGCACACATTCACTCTTTGTGTGTGATTAAACTCAGAAAGTTTGTGAGGAACCCATTGACCCAATTTACTGGCTTTTCCAATGGCACACACGTATCAATGAATGGTTGAGTGACCAAATCCAAGCCTCTCTGTTAGTTCCTCAACAGTTACGATGGGAGGCTCTGCAGGACATCCTTGTTGAGCTCTACAGATCTTCCAGGACAAGGCTCGTTTTCTAGGCTGTAGTTTCCGGCTCAGAATTTCTGGAACCATTGTTGAGACTGGCTTACTTATTGTCTGATCCCCATATACTGCATTAAAATTTCTCACACTTTCCATTGCATTATTGCCTTTATTGAACTCATAAAGCAAAATATGCTGAATATGCTCTTTTATCACTTCCATTATAACTTTGAAAAGATAAGTGCTAAAATTGAACTGCACTCTTCAAAACTTGTACTAAGAATAAGGACAAGGTAAAATTACTACCTGCTTTTATAGCAAATTGATGGAGGTGGTTTATCCTATCCTCCTCCAACTTTTAGTTCATGCAATTGAAAATAATCACATTATTTATGGGATGACCCAATATATATGTATGTATGTGTGTGTGTGTGTGTGTGTGTGTGTGTGTAGCAAGACAGGAAAGATCTATTTAGTTGCTGTGGGATAGTTCAGTTGTGCTGTGGAAGATTCCAGCCAATCAGAGCTGGAGGCATATGAATAAAACAGCAGTGATCTGCTTTAGCTGAAGGAACTCACTACAGCTGCAAAGTGGCAGTTTAAAACCAGTTGTGGATTTGACAGCATAGAAGCAACATCGCTTTGACATGGCACATTTTCTGTGTCCACCACCAACTACATGCAACTCATTTGATTAATATCAGCTTCCACTCTGTTTTATACAAACTTCAGTGTATATAATAAGTCATGCGTTTTTTTCCAGTTTCACATGCACATATATTTGGTTACCATTCATATGCAAGATTAATCCTTGTTACCACTTTCTAGTGCTCATTACGCTAGTGAATAAATTTCAATGTTTTTGTTTTATAAACTTGCCTTCTGAATATTCTTTATTCATATCTCTTAAGAGACCACCGAAAATGGGTTCTATCTATGAACTGCCTTCTAAAATTGCTAATTAAACACATTATGTTACAACTTGAACATGTTATTGCAAAAATTAGCTTTACTTGGAATTGCACACATACTGCATTAAGTACTGTCTGTCTGAAGTCCTTGTAACTTCATGGCACACCCAATATCTTCAATCTACAACATCACAATATTGGATACTGTTCCACTTGGAATATTATTATTATTATTATTATTATTATAGTATTGTTGTTGTTGTAAATTCAGTGTATTAGTCAGGTTTGTCAATGTTGAATAGTTAAGGAGTTGAAGATTTTTCAATATTTATATCCGGAAGGGAAATATAATCATTCAAGATGAAGGAATAACTTTCCACTTGGAGTAATAATATTAATTGAGTGATATGGATAAAACCATATTATATTTCTTTTATACATTTTCTTGTTAGAATGTATAAGTTTATATAAAATATATTTTCTTTAAAACTACTGTTGGCTAGTTCGTTATTATATAGATTTGCTACTCTATCAAATAAGGTTTAATCATAAGATATGACAGATTCTTCTACCTAAATTGCTGACAAAATTTCTAAAAAAACACAAAGTGAATGGTTGGAGTTGCAATCCATATAATTTAACAAATGATTTGGTTAAGCATAACGTTAGCATTTGTTCTTATTAAGGTTAAAAATATTACATATAAAAAAAAAGATGTTTACATTTAGAATTGCTGGTACACTGCCTTGAAGAATTTTTAGTTGAATGAATCGACCCCAGAACTGTTTTCTAAAGCCTGGTACTTATTTTATCCAATTCTTTTACCAAACTGCTAAGTTATAGGAATGTAAAGACACCAACATTGGTCCTCAAGTGGTGAGTGGGGACAGGGACACAAAGACACACTCATGTATATTCACACACATACACATACAGTGGGATTCTTTCAGTTTCCATCAACCAAATCTATTCACAAGGCTTTGGTCTGCTTGGGGTTATAGTAGAAGACATTTGCCCAAGTTTTGCATAGTGGAACTGAACCCGAGACCACATGGTTGGAAAGCAGCCTTCTTAACTGTACACCCATGTTTGCACCTTTAGTATGTTTATCCTATAAAATCAATAATTCACTTCCAAGCTACATGGAGATCCCCACAAGACATTCATTTACAATGTCTAATAGTACCGTAAATCCTCTAGTATAATCCGCATTTTTTTCCCAAAATTTAAAGGTCAAAATCCCT
>NC_043004.1:40753476-40858476 GCF_006345805.1 Octopus sinensis
GATATAAGAAAGCATTTTCCTTATAACTGCCACAAAAGGTGTATTTTGCACCGTGGAAAAGTACAAAAATCTGTCAGCTGGAGGAGGGAGAGATTGTTGGAGGTTGGCGAGAAGGTACTCTGACTCGGCATGGCATTTTAAAGGTGAGCTTTATGATGGCTAATTTATTAAAGGTAATATATAAATGAAGTATATATGTATATTAATATATGAATGAAGTGTTTAACATTTAAGAATGAAATGAAGAAAGTGCAATAATAACATTCACACTTACTGATGGCAGTTCACACACATGCATCAGACAATCTACCATTCACTCTGAGCGAGAGGCCCTTTGTCACCAGTAGGGGTAGAAGCTTTCTGAACTTTGCGTAACTATTCTCATTCTCGTGGTAACACTCTCTGAGCATCCATCCCAACTACAGACTTGGTCCCCTAGGTAGCTTAGACCATTGCTCCATATATTCTCTAATACAAATCAGGTTTTATGCAGGGTCAAAGTTGGGAACAAAACGATAACAGTTGGAGACATACAAGGAAACCGAATGTAAAGACACATGGAGGGTCGTTGGATCAGAACACGTGGCAAATAGTGGAAGCTGGGAGAAGCATTTTTTTTTTCATAAGAGAAAAGATAGAAGAACGAGAGAAAAACACCTCTGTTTAAACATCCCTGCAGGAAAAGATGGATGATGGTTACATGTGAGCAATGAGAGAGAGAGAGAGAGAGAGAGAAAGGGAAAGCATGGGGGAAAGAGAGAGAGAGAGAGAGAGAGAGAGAGAAAGGAAATTTGCACTGTTGGGGACATGCTGTACCCATATATGCATGTATATATATATTTTATTTATTATTGATATATATATATATATATATATATATATATATATATAATATATATATTTTCTTCCTTTTTTTTCTTCCGACCAGGCCATAAGATGTTGCTACACATCGCTGGTCACAATGCGCTTCGCATTGTTTTAGCCTTCAAATGACGCTACCCTTCTGTCTAACCAAGCAGGCTGACAGAAGAAAGAGTGAGAGAAAGTTGTGGTGAAAGAATACAGCAGGGATTACCACCACCCTCTGCCAGAGCCTCGTGGAGCTTTAGGTGTTTTCGCTCAATAAACACTTACAACGCCCGATCTGGGAATCGAAACTGCGATCCTACGACCGTGAGTCTGCTGCCCCAACCACTGGTCCATTGCGCCTCCACATTATATATATATATATATATATATATATATATTATATATATATATGTATATACATGCATACAATGGGCTTCTACACAGTTTCCATCAAACAATTTCAGTCACAAGGCATTGGTTAGTCTGGGCTGCAGCAGAAGACATTAAAGCTGACAGTGCAGTGGTATTGAACCTGAGACCACACAGCCATGCAAGCACCTGTTCATGAATTATATCTCCACTAAACAGAGGATGAATTTTATTAATCTCTTCCTAAAAGCTGGCACAAGTTCCAGAATTTGTCATGAAATTTTGGTGCCATCTAATACGTCCAATTTGTTCCATATGAGTTTGGAAAGTCTTTCTAGTAGGGGTGAATCACTTGAAGCGGTTTCCAGTATGTTATGATTTCTATTTTGTAATATTTTTTCTTCCAGTTTGTTTGTCTGTTCCTGTCTCTGTGATTGGCATGCTGGAGTTTTTTAGGTGGGTGTTGTCCAGAAGGCATAATTATGTGAAAAAAGAAATAGTTTTAATCAAATTTGTCTCCTGTTTCAGACAACAAATTTATTGTGGCACTAAATGGAAATGAAACTGACAGGGAAGGATGAGAGAGACAGGTTGGTGAGGGAAGAGAATGGATGGGATGGGATGGGATGAAGGGTGATAAAAAAAAGGGTAGAGGTAAGAGTGAGAGGTATGAGATAGAGAGGATGAGATTATAAGAGAGAGAGAGAGCAATAAGAGTTGTGTGAACGAGAGAACAATGAGGCAGAGAGAGAAAATACTGGAAAACTAAGGAATAAGGGAGAGAAATAAGAAAGGAAGGAGAAAAAAGAAAAAAGAGCAAAAGAACGAACAATAAAGTGAATGAAAGAAGGAAGGAAAGAATGAGAAAGACAGAAGAAAGGAAAGAACATATAAGTAAGAATGAAAGTAAGAGAGACGGAAAGAAAGGAAGGAACAAAAATGAACGAAAGAGAGGAAGGAAAGAAAGAAAGAAAGAAAAGAACAAAAAGTAAGAATGGGAGTAAGAGATGAAAAGAAAGCGAAAGGAAGGAAGGAAGGAAGGAAAAGCAGACTTAGATGCAAAAGAATAAATGTATGAAAAGGAGGTAGGATAAGAGTGGGTGGGAGAGAAAGTAACAGAAAGGTAACGGGATTAAGAGGAAACATGGAAGGTGTAGTGAAAAAGTGACACAGAGTGGGAGAAGGGTCCAAGGCAAGATATACAGTGGAAGGAGCAGGGTGTAAGAGAGAGAGAGAGAGACAGAGACAGAGACAGACAGACAGAGAGAGAGGGGGTGGATTGAAGGGTTATGTGAAAGATAGAGATGTTATGAGAAAAGGAGAATAAAAAGAAGAGCTGTGAGAAAGAGAAAGAGGTATAATCAGAGAGAGAGAGAGAGGGGCAGAGAGGAAGTCAGGAGAGATGTGGTAGAGTAAGAGAGAGAGAGAGTGGGAGAAAATTGGATGTGTATTGATACATGAGTGAGAGGTGGGCAACGAAAGAGAGAGAGATAAGGTGGAAAGTAAGAGTGAGGATCGGAAGAAGGTAAGAAAGAGAGGAAGGAGGTATGGAAAAGGAAAATGAAGGAAAGAGGAGTAGGAGAAAGAAAAGGGGAGGAGAAATAAGAGAAAGAGAGGAGAAAGAAGGAAAATGGGAGGAGGAGCAAGAAACAAAATAGGATTGAAAGAGAGACTTGAACATGGGAAGTCAAAACCCAGATATCTGAAATACTGATCAGACGAACTTCAGGTTTATTCAGACAAGATCGCAAGCTGCTGTGAATATTTAATTATAGTATAATCCAACCTCAAGGATAATACTTGTGCTAACCATTTTGTCTTTCATTGACAATGATTAAAAACAGAGAATTTGAAATACTGGAGAACATGATAAAATAAAAACCGAAATAAAATCCTTATATCAATGATCGAGTCTTTTGCTTTAATATGCTACATATTAGCCCTGACCATTAACATGAACTCAGTCACATTAAACAGTGTAAAAATAATCTTAAGCAATGTTTCGTTTTATGATCCAGAAAGTGAAACTGCTAAAGTCAGCAGAAGTCACAATTTTCTAGAAATTCAGCATTGAAATAAAAGTGAAAGAATTGTTTTTTTTAAAAGGAATGAGAGGCAAACTTGGTGTCAGAAATTGATAATTGTGAAATCCAAATTTTTGTGAAATGTTTTTGATTTACTTTACCCTTTTTTTTTCCCATAATAATATAAATTAAAATATAAGAAATATGATAATACTGTCAACAGCATATAACTACTCCCCATCAATGCATCTCCACAAGGTAATGTGTGGTGACTCATGAAACCCATTGCTTCATTACAACATACTGCTGAATTATGAATTAATTTCAGCGACACAAGAAAATGGCGCTTTCAATGCTTAATACAAATATCCCATGCGACAATTCTTTTCAGTCAGCTCCCCAAGGATATCATCTACAATTCTCGCAGGGGCTTCTTGTGAAAAGGACAAACTTCTTTTATGCATTTCCTCCATGCATAAACAATTTCGAAATAAACTATCAGATTCAAGGAAAAACATTATTTCCAGTTTCAATTCATTGCTGAGTTTAGTTCAGTACAACTGAACATAATTTTACTTTAATTCTACCATTTCGATCTTAATCGACTTCAGTATCATAAAACAAAACACTGTCAGAGGAAAACTGCGATCCTCGAGACTTTCTGAATGGTGCGCCGATGGAAAATTACCTTGATTTTTTTTTTGGCACAGGAGTGGCTGTGTGGTAAGTACCTTACTTACCAGCCACATGGTTCCGGGTTCAGTCCCACAACATGACACCTTGGGGAAGTGTTTTCAACTATAGCCTCGGGCCAACCAAAGCCTTGTGAGTGGATTTGGTAGACGGAAATTGAAAGAAGCTCATTGTATATATGTATAATGTCACCGAGGAAATGACTAGAGACCGTGACCTTTGGAAGTACGCTGTGTGTGAGAAGACCCGGCAGGACAAGTGAGACCATAACTCGTGGCCTCTACCTGGGATGTAGCCAGTCCACTTATGCATACCTTTCCTTCTTGGGACACAAAACTCTACTTGTGAAGACCTGTTGAGGCAAGTGAAAATCCAAATCAAAATTAAAATCAAAATCGATCAACATCAATGGAAATTGCAGCTGTGATGCCAGTGGTACGTAAGAGAACCATCCGAGCATGGCTGTTGCCAGTGTCCCCCGACTGGCGTCGTGCCGCTGGCACATAAAAAGCACCATCCGATCATGGCCGTTTGCCAGCCTAGTCTGGCACCAGTGCCGGTGGCATGTAAAAAGCACCCACTACACTCACGGAGTGGTTGGCGTAAGGAAGGGCATCCAGCCGTAGAAACATTGCCAGATCAGACTGGGCTTGGTGCACCCTTCTGGCTTCCCAGACCCCAGTTGAACCGTCCAACCCATGCTAGCTTGGAAAGCGGACGCTAAATGATGATGATGATGATGAAGATGATATATATATATATATATATATGTCTGTGTGTATGTGTGTGTTTATCCCCCCGCCCACCAACATCGCTTGACAACCAATGCTGGTGCGTCTACGTCCCCGTCACTTAGCGGTTCGGCAAAAGAGACTGATAGAATAAGTACTAGGCTTACAAAGAATAAGTCCTGGGGTCGATATCCTCGACTAAAGGCGGTGCTCCAGCATGACCGCAGTCAAATAACTGTAACAAGTAAAAAAGTAAAAGAGGAATATATTTTACAAAACAAAAAAAAACAAAGAACAAAAAAAAAGGAGAAAGGAAAGAAAGAGAAACATCAATGCAGCATCAAGTGCTTCAATTGGTCTCACACCACAAGGTTCAACGGGACCTACTGAAGCAAGCCAGCACGCTCAATGCATTACCACAGGCGATGGCGAGGCTAAGGTGTTGGAAAAGCCAAGCACCCTCACGGGCATCACCTGATACCTCTGTATGGCGAGCCACCAACGATGACACGAACTTCACTGTTAGCAGTCCAGCCCCTCCAAATGTCTCATTCGTCACAGGCTAGAAGTGATAGTTCCCTGCCAGGTCCCGATACTTCAGGGTTTTGTTTCGTTCAGTGACCCTTCCATTTACCGCAGCATTCAGGATGTGGGAGGGAGTAAAAGAGTCACAGACCATGACGCCCCATATTAGGCACTTACCTCTTGCTCAGGAACAGAGAGTAAGACCATCGGGTCTCTTGCCATCATTTCTGGATAATCCCGATGGCTCCAGAACTGTGAGGATATTAATTCGAGCCAGGGCTCGCCTAATGATTAAGCTCAGTGTGATGAACGAAACGACCAGCATTTAGGCGGTCAGACAAACCGTGAAGACCAGTGGGATCGAGGGGCCTACCTCAGCGACATCTCAGTCCCCTACAGACGTCAGCTTCCACTCTGAGTGCGATGGAGATGCGGAGCTCATCAACCCAGTCCCCTGAGACTTTAGCACTAGCAGAAAGCATGTGACACCTTGAAAATTGATCAGATTGATCAAGGAGAGAATTGAAATTGGCACCTGGACGCAGATCGTCTCATACTCTATGCTTCCGTCTATCTCAACTGTAACAGGAACTGATACACCCAGCTCTCTCCACTGTAACAGAGCTTCATCCATCTCCCTGTTGGAATTAATCCAAGTTGGAGAGGAGATGATGTTGCCTACCAAAGGGGAGCAAGCGTAGATGGAGGAAAAAACAGGGACGAGAGGGAGAGAGAGAGACTAGCACTTGCGCAGACCTAAACCCCCAAAAGTTTTGAAGAACGAACAATTCGTTGACAAAGAAAAATAATTTATAAAAATGAACAGTTAATGGCAAAAGGAGTGAAGAAAAATGAGTGAAAATTAGAAAAATAAATACAATAAAACGGCATGCACACTCCCTCAATTATACATCGCACCAGAGGACATTGGAATTCCTCTATCTAAAGGAATTCTGAGACAATCAAAAACATTCACGCCATTAACCGTGGATGATTGCGAGACTGAAGTGTTTGAACAACAGGGCACTTACCAGAACATAATCTAATGCTTCGGTGAGGCTAGAAGCTAACAAAGCCAAAAACTTCTTTGTAGTTAACTCCAGAGAACGTCTCAAAAAATTACATTATTTCTAATGTTGCTCCGTTTAGTTATGAATGCAGTTGTACTTGCCATTACAGCATTAAGGATGTGTGATCGCGCAAAATTGTTAACAGTGGTGCCTGTTATAATTCCATTCGTCGAGAGTTGAACTCACAAAGAAAAGTTCACAAAATTTATTAATATTTAATTTAATTTATAATTTATAGCAAACGTGAACTATCAGAGAAAAATATAATAACAGCAGATTATTTTACGACACACTTGTATAATTTCGCAACACAAGTTAGAAAGCGATGGAATACACACGCAAACCGGATATAGTCTTATGTAGAACGAAATGAATTGTCGCATTGAAATCAACCAATCAGCTCAAAATAAACTTGATTCAATATTAATTTCAAACATAGATACAGAATACGCATGTACATCGATGTTCTTCAAGGGTAGTGGTTCTCAAACTGGAGTTCGCGGACCTTTCGGAGACCGTGAAGGGACGCTGAAGTATCGTGAAAACGGGGTGGCTTGAAACAGGTTTAAAACTTTCAAGACTTTCAATTTTTCGCATGCTATCATCCTTCCTTTTTCCTTTCTTTCTTTTTTTTTTTGTCGTTGGCCTCAAAAACCCACGCCACACCTACACAGTTGCTAATCACATTTGTTTGGCTGATAGAAAATATGCGAGTATAACGGT
Source organism: Octopus sinensis (assembly GCF_006345805.1). Taxonomy (NCBI): domain Eukaryota; kingdom Metazoa; phylum Mollusca; class Cephalopoda; order Octopoda; family Octopodidae; genus Octopus; species Octopus sinensis. The sequence goes on from NC_043004.1 coordinate 40,760,461, forward strand.
TGATCGCGCATGTGCTGTCGGTATCTTTCGTTTCTCATTTGTTTTTTAACCAATTGATCAACCGATTCCTCATATTTTCATATCCATTTATTGTATCCCAATGGGGTACTGCCTGGATTAAGTTGTGGTTTTTAGGGTTGTAGGTCTATGAGCAGTGCGGTTCATAGTCCGGAAATTACGGTACACGAATGTATCATTTTTTTTCCATGTTGATTATCCTGCATTTTATAGGGGACCGCAAATCATCGAAAAAAAACTGTAAAATCTTTTGAAACGTTTGAGAACCACTGCTCTAGAGGGTTTCAGGCCTTTAAACATTAGCCCTCCTCGACCAGTTGAGCCAACCGGGGATTGATCAAGTCCCATTTTGCAGCCCAGTCGCAACAAACCACAAGTTTATTCTCGTTATCCAAAGTAGCTTTCTTTGCAACTTTGGTGATGAAATGTATGACCTTCCCCGCTTCGCTTGTACTGATAATTCCAAGTCCAGTCTGAGCTTTGCGTGGTTAATCTTGGACAACATAGATACAGTCCACATATTTCGAATGATACAATAATTTGATATAGACTCTGTATGTAATTGTAAAAACAATTTCACTCCAGGAGGATTGCAATCAAAACTGATACGCTTATTGAAAAAAACATTGGAATTTGAAAGCAGTTCAAATTATCTTTCATATAAACCGAAAATGATTTGAGCTAACGAAGAAGCAACGTGATCACTCAAGCTACAATAATGAGCAAATTCCCCACAAATCGTACGGACTTATCTAGAGAGTTTCAGGCCTTCCTCCACCAACCGCTGATTGATGAAGTCCCACTCGCAACAAACCACAAGTTTATTCTCGTTATCCAGACTAGCTTTCTTTGCAACTGCTATTAGGGTGCAATAATAGATTATAAAAAATAGTGGGTACATAGTATTTTAAGTGACACAACAAACACTGGTGTCAAAAAGCATTCATTCTTGAAACTCGTGTTTACGGTGTATATAACAGTAATCTGTGGCCTTCAAAAAAGGCAACTGTAAAACTCTTAAATTACGATAAAACGACAGCTCTCACAAAAGCCTGTGTACTAGGAAATTAAAACTGAGTCAATGGATCGTTGTATACTAAAGACACTCGCAAACATGTAAAATCCACTGCTCAGTCATCAATATTATATTTCTCTGTAAAAATATCCTAGATGTGAATGGAATAGAGAAGGACATTGAATAATATAGTCTTAGATACACCAAATATGTCGAGATAAAAAGGACAAGCATTCCTTTGGAAATAATCTCACGGAAGTTAAAATGAAAATTGTTGTTTTATCAACTTGTTCAACGATTTCCGTAAAAAAGATTTTTTTCAGCTCACACAAAAACCTAGATAAATGTATGTATGTGTGTGTGTGCATATATACATACATATATATAATATATATATATATATATATATATATATATACATATATATGTATGTATATATATGTATGTATATATGTATGTATATATTAGGTTGTCCCAAAAGTTCGTAAACACTTGCGAATATTGAATTTTTACTCGCCAAGTACTAACAAAAATTATTCCTCAAAATAAAGACCATTATTTTCCAAGACTTTCTACGAACTTTTGGGACAACCTTATATATATGTATGTATATATATATATATATATACATATATATATATATATATTATATATATATATATATATATATACTTTATTTAAAAGCAGTAGAAATTTAACAAAAGCTGTTACTCGGAGTTTCACGTTTCCGTTCGTCGGACAGTTCCGCTGCTTTTAAATAAAGCATATTACTCTACCTCTGGTATTTGAGTACTCTTTTTTCCACCTTGTTTCACATTTATGTGCTCACTCCGGCATATATATATATATATATATATATATATTATATATATATATATATATATACAAGCGCATAAACACAGACATAAATATACTTACATACACATACATACATATAAATACATACATGTATACTTACACATAGAACAAAATAAACGTAAGCGATTCATGAAAACAGAAAAAAAATGCATGTGTATGTATACACATATAGAAAAAGTGAAAGGGTATGTGTGGGCGTGTATTCGACTGTTCAACTCGACTATGAGTGAACGTTTGTGTGTGCGATTGTATACTAGACTGTTCAGCTGAAAAAAAAATTTAAAGAAATAAAGATTTTTTTTTTTTTTTTCACGGAAATTGCTGAACAAATAGATAAAACAAAACTATTTTCAGTTTGACTTTTGTGAGAAATACCGAAGAAGATAACCAAGACGAAAATGTATTTGACCGTAGATTTCCTTAATCAGGGTTGACCCAGGGCTAAACATCAACGTATGAAAACAAACTTGTTACTCAACAAGTCGGCATTCGTTGAGCTTGCCTTCCATTCGTTTTTATAACACTGTAAAAGTTTAAAAGAGCAATACAAAAAAATGACAAATTTAAAAATATTTCCTTACAAGATATTGTCTTTCTGTTGCTGGTGGCGGTACTATTGTTTTTTTTTTTTGCTTCCTTCTTTATCGGACGTTATTCGTTAATTGTTTATTAATTGCCTTTGTTGTAGTCGTGGTAGCTGTTGTTCAATGCTTGTTGCTTTTGTAGTTGCTCTGTTGTTGTTGTTGTTGTAATTTTTACTGTATGTGTGTTGTTGTTGTTGTAATTTTTAATGTATGTGTGTTGTTGTTGTTGTCTTTGATATTTACTGCAATTGTCGTTATAGTTTCGTTTTAACTGCTGTTCGCGTGTTGATGGAAGCTGACTGTGTCACAGGAACTGATAGTGGGTGGCTTTATTGTATAGGCTTACTTCGATACTTGAATTCAGTGATCGCAATTCAAAAATCAGTCGTAGGAAACGAATACCAGTAATATTCTAGTACACTTCCATCTGATAATATTTTGCGGTTTACATAGAAATCAATCGAATTCCCTGTCAACTTACAAGGAACCGACTTTAATGATGGTGGTGGTGTTAATGCTGATTTTGGTTTCACTAGTAGTGGTACTAGTTTGTATTCGTTAGGCTATTAGTTGTCATCTTTGGTAATAATAGTATTGGTTGTAGTGTTCTTGTAAGTAGTGCCGTCCTTTTGTATCTATTAATATTGATGGCTATTGTTGTTTTTGTGTGTGAGAGAGACGACAGGAGAGAACACTTGCGCAGCATTAAGTACTGTCCTTGCAACAAGACAAGCATCAACTATTCATCTAGGTCTTTGACACAGCTATTTGTTTACTCTGAAAAACAAAAAACAAAAAGAACTACCTAGATCATTATATACAAAGTAATATGAAAAAACAATGAGCAATTAAATTCTGCTAATCACTCAGAAATATTTCAATCGAATGCCTTTTCAGGCAAGAATGCCCTATTTCATTTTTCAGGGATGGGCAGAATGTCAATAGCAACGGCCAGCAAGCAAAACGTCCCATCCTCAAAATGGAATCTTCATCCTGTTTTGCAAATAAGTAGACTAACGGCTACTTGTATTTTGTAAATCTGATGTAATACTTTATATCAATAAAGTAAACCTTACTTTCTACTCAACAAATCTACGTGTTTGTGTGTGTATATATATATATATGAAAAAACAAGTCAAGATAGAAATGCTAAAATAATTTTATAAAGAACATTTCTGTACCGGTTTCGGTCATTTTGAGACCTTTTCAACTGTAACGATTAAATAATTAAATTTAGAAAAATAATTAAATTTGCACAGTGCAAACAAGAGAGACAGAGAAAGGCAGAAACAAAGAAAATGCCACTTATATTTGAACACTATACAAATATTCCTTTAAAAAAACTTTTCTTTTAATTTTTCTAAATTTAATTATTTAATCGTTACAGTTGAAAAGGTCTCAAAACGACAGAAACCGGTACTGAAATGTTCTTTACAAAATTATTTTAGCATTTTCTATCTTGACTTGTTTTTTCATATATATCAACTCGTGTGTTCCTTTTCACCCTTATATATATATATATATATATATATATATATATATATATATATACCGGAGTAAACACATAAATGTGAAACAAGGTGGAAAAAAGAGTACTCAAATACCAGTGGTAGAGTAATATGATTGAAATATTTCTGAGTGATTAGCAGAATTTAATTGCTCATTGTTTTTTCATATTGCTTTGTATATAATGATCTAGGTAGTTCTTTTTGTTTTTTTGTTTTTCAGAGTAAACAAATAGCTGTGTCAAAGACCTAGATGAATAGTTGATGCTTGTCTTGTTACAAGGACAGTACTTAATGCTGCACAAGTAACTATTTTATCTAATTTTTCGATATGTGACCTTTTATCCATATCATATAGGTGCAGGAGTGGCTGTGTGGTAAGTTGCTTGCTTACCAACCACATGGTCCCGGGTTCAATCCCACTGCGTGGCATCTTGGGCTAGTGTCTTCTACTATAGCCTTGGGCCGACCAAAGCCTTGTGAGTGGATTTGGTAGATGGAAACTGAAAGAAGCCCGTCGTATATGTACATATATGTATATGTTTGTGTGTCTGTGTTTGCCCCACCAACATCGCTTGACAACTGATACTGGTATGTTTACGTCCCCGTAACTAAGAGGTTCGGCAAAAGAGACCGATTTGAATAAGTACTAGTATGACAAAGCTCTAGCGTCGATTTGCTCACAGTCAAATGACTGAAACAAATAAAGGAATTATCGAAAATAGTTGGATCTTTTCGGTTTGAACGGCAGTTTTTTCTAGCGGTGTCATATGAAATTGTAATCCATAATTACTATCGATCTGCTTTAGGGTTAGGGGTGGGGAAAGGGTATCTTTTTTTTCTTCACGAATGTAAATAAACCCAATCTGTTTCTTAAACGAGGGACATATTCATACGGCACAGCATGTTTTTTTACCTCAATGGATGTCAGTGATTGGTTGAAATTGCAGAAATCGAAGAAAAAAACAACAAATATCTTACAAACTATAGAATTTTCTCAATAAAGCCAAGAGAAAAAGATGTTTTATAAACACATTCTACCAGTGTATGAAGTTTAAAATTTTTTAGTTACCTAGAAATTATGTTAAAAACTGCCGTTCAAACCGAAAAGATCCAAATAGTTACTTTGTTTCAAAGAAAATCCGTCCAGTTGTTTTCAAAATATTTTGTCTCCCCTTCCCATCTCTCAGTGACTTGTACTTCTGCTTTGAGAAGACCCGAATGATAGACACTCCCTCTCTGTCTGTATTAGTTTCTACCCACCCCCTTCTTCTCTCTCTCTCTGTGATTCGGCATGTCATGCTTTGAGAAAACCGCATGACACCCCCTTTCTCTCTCTTTGTTAGTGTAGAATTGTTGCAAACCTGGTTCCACTTTTTACCTATAAAATTTCTGACTGGAACAAGAGCAGTCCCATAATTCTTGAGTTTGCCAGCTGAAATATTGGAATAGAGTGGCGGTAAGTTTGAATATTTTTAATCCAAATCTGTTTGCACTATTATATTTTTGGAGTGTTTTGAAAACAAAAATATAATCTATATCATATTTCTTATTTCAGAAATAGCTAATTAATCTTAAATTAATTTAACTAAGGTTATTTTTCCGTTTTGTTGAAATTGACTAACAATTTACGCAGGCGCTTCTACGTGGGTTCTTATATAAGAGTAGCCTTTTTCGAAATGAGTGAAATGTGTGTTATAAACGATATTTTGAGAAATAGTTTTTCGAAAAGAGACTTCGATGGAAAATAATTATAAATGGTGGGAGAGCAACACCAAATTTGCCTAATTTGCGAAGCTACAACAAGAAATTCACGAGACAGTTTCAGGTTAATTTGTATGAAAAGAAAAAAATGGTTAACTGGGAGTGCTATCCTTATTAAATTATTCTGTTGGCCTTGTTTACTTTTTGGCTTAGAAAACAAAGTTTGGAATGATAAAGGCTATGATGATTTAAATAATTTACATATGGCTATGCTAAAGCACGAGCCTTCTCAAAGGCATATAAAACGTTTGATAGATCTTAAAATATTCAGGAATGTTCGCATAGACTTACAATTAGATGCATGTAAAAAATCAAAGCATACAACATCATAATGAGAAAGTTAGACGAAACAGATCCATTCTGCAACGATTGATCGATGTTGTTATTTTTTTAGGCCTCCAGGAATTATCGTTTCGGGCACATTTTGAATCTGAAGGCTCTAATTATCGTGAAAATTATAAAGAACTCGTATATTTGATCAGTAAATACGACAAAAGAATGGAAAGTCATCTAGATACAGCTTCTATCTTCACCGGGTCTGTCAAACAGAATTCAAAATGACTTGATCAAAGCAATTTATAAAGTTATGTTGAATGAGATGCAAAATGAAATCGAGCAAGCTAAGTTTGTTTCTCTTCTTGTTGATGAGACATCTGATGTCTCAGCATCTTCACAACTGTCAACAGTTGTCTTGTTGTAGAAGAGGTTAGGGTTACTCAGCCAGAAGGAAGAGCAAAAGATAGATGGAAAGAGATGGTGGCAAAGTACCAAGAATACTCACATGGAATGGGGATAGAGAGATCAGTGGTGGCAAGTGCCAGGGCATACTCTCAACATAAGGTCATAAGTGACAGGGTATTGCCAAAGAAGTATGAGTAGTGAGTAGGGGGTGGGGAATAATGACTGGTGAGAACCTGGGTAAAAAGAGGGGGTGGAGGACTACAGGATAGCAATGGTACAGTGAACAGTGCAGTGAGGACAGGATTGGGGTGTGAGAGAATCATAACACATAAAAGAAGAAATCTGAGGAAGAGAAGAGATGCAGTTTGGTTTGTTGGGGTAGGATGTAGGAAAAGTTTTATTGTTACATGCAGATGGAACACCCAGTGCTTCTAGAACCTATCACCAGACACCTTGGTTCATTGTCATTTCCTTTATAAGCCCCAGCATCCCTACATTGGTTCTCACCACTTCATTCCATGTCTTCCTGGGTCTTCCTCTTCCACAGGTACCATCCACTTTCAGTGACTAACACTTCTTTATACAGCTGTTTTTTATTCATATGTATCATGAATCATCATTGCCTTACTGGCACTTATGCCTGTGCTAGTAGGGTGCCAAGAGCACCATCCGAGCGTGATCGTTGCCAGAGCAGCCAACTGGCTTCCGTACCTGTGGCACGTAAAAGGGCTCCATTTGAATGTGATCGTTACCAACGTTACTTCACTGGCATCTGTGCCGGTGGCACGTGTAAAAAGATTCGAGTGAGGTCGTTGCCAGTGCCGCCTGACTGGCCCCCGTGCCGGTGGCACGTAAAAAGCACCCACTACACTCTCGGAGTGGTTGGCGTTAGGAAGGGCATCCAGCTGTAGAAACTCTGCCAGATCAGGACTGGAGCCTGGTGCAGCCATCTGGTTTGCCAGCCTTCAGTCAAAATCGTCCAACCCATGCTAGCATGGAAAGCGGACGTTAAACGATGATGATGATCATATGTCTAAACCAACATAGTCTTCTCTCTTGCATGCTGCATTCGTTTCTTCTTATGTCCAACTTTTCTTAGAATACATTTGTGCTTTGTTGTACATGCACACTGATGCACTGATGTTGCACATCCAATGGAACACACTGACTCCATTCCTCATCTGCTGAGCGAAGTGCTTAGCGGCATTCCATCTGTCTTTACGTTCTGGGTTCAAATTACACTGAGGTCAGCTTTGCCTTTCATTCTTTCAGGGTCAATAAGTCCCAGATGAGCACTGAAATCAATGTGATCGACTTACCCAACCCTCGCAAATTTCAGGCCTTGTACCAATAGTACAAAGGATTATTATTATAATTATTATCAACATTATCATCATCTTCGTTATTATTATCAGTATTTGCAGCATTTCATCTGTCTTTATGTTCCAAGTTCAAATTAAACTGAGGTCAACTTTACCTTTCATCCTTTCGGGGTCAATAAATTAAGTACCAGTTGCATATAGGGGTCGATCTAATTGACTGGCCTCTTCCCCCAAATTCAAGGCCTTGTGCCTATAGTAGGAAGGATTATTATTATTATTCAAATTCTGCTGAGGTCAACTTTGCCTTTCATCCTTTCAGGGTCAATAAATTAAGTACCAGTTGCATACAGGGGTCGATATAATTGACTGACCTCTCCTTCCAAATTCAAGGCCTTGTGCCTATAGTAGGAAGGATTATTATAATTATTCAAATTCTGCCGAGGTCAACTTTACCTTTCATCCTTTTGGGATAAATAAATTAAGTACTAGTTGCGCACTGGGGTTGATCTAGTCAACTTAATTCCTCCCAAAAAAATTTGGGGCCTTGTGCCTAGATTAGAAAAGATTATTGTAATTATTATTATTATTATTATTATTATTGTTATTTTAAAAGGATTGACATAACTCTTCACAAAGGTAAACAGTCAAGACGAAGAGCACGATTTGATTATAAGATATTTTATTAGCTGAACAATATTTCATTAGTACGTCTGTCTTTCTCAAGTTCAAAATAAGAAGTGGTAAAAATTCAAAATTACAGAAATTTAAACGTAAAGTATGAACGAGAGCAACCAGCGTCCACATGTTGACGGAATGACATCATCAGTTTTTAAGTTACAATTTTATAACAGACAAAAAGAAAAAGACAAAAAAACAGTAAAAAGAAGACGACAGAAAAAAAAGGAAAGTAAAAGATAGAAAAAAGGATATTTAATCAAACAGTTTTGTATAAATTTGATGATATTCTCCTGCCATCTTATTCATTCCTCCAGGGCATGATGTTAATAACCAGCAAACATATTTCTCCTCATACATTCTGAGAAGTGAAAGTGAAGCAGATTCAGAATATTTTCTGAGAATATGTACTTTCAAGTCTTCTTCAAAATTGCAGCTGCTTGAAACGAAATGTTCAGCAAGTTCTGTCGAACTACTGTTATTGTGCCTGACGTTGAATCTGTGCCCATTAAACCTTTTGTTTAATTGTTCTGTTGTACAACCAACATAAATTAAGTTGTGTTTCGTGCATTCTGCAGCATACATGGGAATCTTTAAATGTTCCACCTTCTATATAAATCATAACATTTCTGTTATGATTTCTGATATAATTCACTTCACTCATGTTGTTGCACAATGAACAGGGCTTACCTCTCTTGTTCATTTCGAACTTGACAAAGACAGACGTACTGTTGAAATATTTTTCAATTAATAAAATATCATACAATCGAATCGTGCTCTTCATCTTGACTAATATTATCATCATCATCATCATCATCATTATTATTATTATTATTATTATTATTATTACTATTATTAGTATCACTTTATGTTCCGAGTTCAAATTGCACTGAGGTCAACTTTGCCTTTCATCCTTTCAGGGTCAAAAAATAAGTATCAACGGAGCAGTGGGATCGATGTAATCAACTTACAAATTTCACTAAACTTGCTGACCATGTGCAAAAATTTGAAACCATTATTATTATTATTATTATTATTATTATTGAGCTGGCAGAATCGTTAGCACGCCAGACGAAATGCCTAGCTGTATTTCATCTGCCGTTACATTCTGAGTTCAAATTCCGCCGAGGTCGACTTTGCCTTTCATCCTTTCGGGGTTAATTAAATAAGTACCAGTTACGCACAGGGGTCGATATAATCAACTTAATCCCCTCGTTTGTCCTCTCTATGTTTAGTCCCCTGTGGGTAATAAAGAAATTTTTTAAAAAATTATTATTATTATTATTATTATCATTATTGAGTGAGAGAGCAGTGCATGCCATCAAAGTGACACTGGGGTAAAATATACGAAGCCCAGTATACCCATCATGACTACCCGTATGATAAGGGTACATGCATCACAACCATATGTGCGCGATATGGTGATCTCATACCAAGATAAACAGCACATGACCTTGCAGGTGGGGCCCAGTTAGAATTTTCTTCTGGTCGAGTAACCCATCCCACTCAAAAGGTCCTTGAATAAGGGTTATTTAAGGATGTTAAATGAAACACCCATGTTTCCAGAGGTGAATTATTTAAACCCCAAACAATCCCTCTCAACACATGGCTATGATGCTCCCCCACTACTTCTACTTGTGATCAGAGATGCACATATCGTCAGCCACTAAGGGACATGCTCAACTGGTTAAGGTCAAACAACTGACAAGCAAATCTGTGGTATTGAGCAGAATATTTGCTGTAGCCCATCTTTTATACCAAGACAAAACAATGTACATGATAACACTTCCAGTCAGTTAAGATCAGAAGCCATGAGAGCCACTGCCTGGTACTGCATCAGGGCATTTATTATTATTATTATTATTATTATTATTATCATTATCAAGAAAGCAGCAAGCTGGCAAAATCGTTAGCACACTGGGTGCAATGGTATTTCGTCTGCTGCTATGTTCTGAGTTCAAATTCCACCGAGGTCAACTTTACCTTTCATCCTTTTGGGGTCGATAAATTAAGTACCAGTGAAACACTGGGGGAGCAATGTAATCAACTAGTCCCCTCCCCACCTTCCAAATTTAGGGCCTTGTGCCTCCAGTAGAAAGGATTATTATTATTAATAAGGCAGTCAGCTGGCAGAATCATTAGCATGCCAGACAAAATGCTTAGCAGCACTTTGTCTGCTAAGCATTTTGTCTGTCTTTTTTCCCCCAAAGTTCAAATTCTGCTGAAATTGACTTTGCCTTTCATCCTTTAGAGGCTGATAAAATAAGTACCAGTTCATCCCCTGGATCGAAGTAATCAACTAGCCCCCTCCCCCAAAGTTTCAGGCCTTGTACCTATGGTAGAAAGGATTATTATTATTATTGTTGTTGTTGTTATGAAGGCGGCAAGCTGGCAGAACTGTTAGCACACTGGATGAAATGCTTAGTGGTGGCAGAAACATTAGCACGCTGGGCGAAATGCGTAGCCGTATTTTGTCTGCCGAGGTCGACTTTGCCTTTCATCCTTTCGGGGTCGATAAATTAAGTACCAGTTACGCTCTGGGGTCGATGTAATCGACTTAATCCGTTTGTCTGCCCTTGTTTGTCCTCTCTGTGTTTAGCCCCTTGTGGGCAGTAAAGAAATAGGTATTCCACGTGTTGCTGTATTCTGAGTTCAAATTCTGCTGAGGTCGATTTTGCCTTTCATCCTTTCGGGGGTTGATAAATTAGGTACCAGTGAAACACTGGAGTCAATATAACTGACTAGTCCCCTCCCCAAAATTTCAGGTCTTGTGCCTATAGTAGAAAGGATTATTATTATTATTATTATTATTATTATTATTATTATTATTATATATTGTTATGCAATTAAGAGACCTTATCCAAAGGCTTCATTCAACATAAAACTAAGTAACAATATAACATCCTGTAGCACAGAAAGCGCACAAATAACTACATTCATACAACAAAAACCAGCAATGTTGGTGAAATCTCATGAATGGCTTCCTCTATTATCACAAGACTGCATGTAACACTAGTCAAGAGAGAAAGTGCTAAAAGCAAATCTGGTCTTTCCTTTATAATAGAATAATTAATTTAGTCCATTGAGTCAGTTCATTTCTAGAATAATTGAAAATTCCTTCACATTACTAATGAGGAATATATTGAATTGATTTGATCTACATAGATGGTTGCAAATGATTTTTATGACACTTATATCCTTTTATTGTTTTGCAGTCATGGGATGATGGTTGTGCTGGGGCAACACATTTTATGGCTTTAGTTGATCTCATCAGCATCATTACTTATCTCAAATTGGTACTTATTTTCGTCAGATACTAACTTGTAAGACTTAACAACATACGCATAAACACACACACACACACACATTCACATACGAGGGTAGGGTGAAAAATTCATAGGCTGACAATGAAGGAGTGATGTTAAAACTGTGAAATGCATTACGTTCAACTCTTATTTAATAACTGTGTGGCTTGTTTCCAGGCAAACCCACATCTGATCAATCAAAGGAGACTTCAAAAGTAACTAGTCATGACTTCTCTTGAAAATGGACAAAATTTGGCATCATAGTGTTATCAAGTACCTGCAGAAAAAGGGCTTAGCCACCAAAGACATGCATGCTGACATGGTTACTACATTAGGGGATTATGCTCCATCTTTAACCCTTTCGTTACCAACCCGGCTGAAACCGGCTCTGGCTCTGTGGTACAAATGTCTTGTTTTCATAAGTTTTGAATTAAAATCTTCCACCAAACCTTAGTCACAATTTATGTCCCAAACACTAGCTGAATGGTAACCAAGTTATTTTACTAAATTCTTTGTTATATTTAAAATTAATTGAAAGAAACACAAAGCATCTCAAAATAAATACAATAACGAAAGGGTTAAGATGACCCAGGGTTTGGACGTCCTGCAACTGCCACCACTGATTGAACATGTTCACCACATGGTAATGGATGACAGGTAATGGACTATAAATCAAATAGCCAATGTTATTAGAATATCCCATGAGATGGTTGAGAATATTCTGCAGAGTGAACCAGGCATGACAAAAGTTTCTGCTCAGTGGGTCTGACACCTCATCAAAACCGTATCAGGCTGATCACATCATGGGAAAATCTGACATTGTTTGAGGCAGATCCAATGGTTTTCTTGAAAGTTTTCCTAACCAGGATGAGTGTTTTCGATGGGTGTGCAGCCCACATTTAGCAGACCTGGATTATATTCCCCTGATACATATAAGTATGTATGTATATATAAAATATATGTATGTGTGTATGTATATATATAGACCACGTGTGTACCATTGGATCTTTCATTTTCCTATGTTTCTGACAAAGAGCTCCACTTGAAACATTAAACCTTCCTTCTTTCCTGAGCGTCCAATAATACTAAACTTGTTCCACGTCCTCACGTTGTTGTGTTTTCTCTTTGTGTTTTCATGTTTGGATTAACTTTATAATATATAAATCCATCAGATCACACACTATGTAGGACATACCCCTTTGAGAATACCATATGCACCAATGATAACTGCATGGTATGTAGGATTAGCCCTGGCATTAACTGTAGATCTCGAAATGTAGTTTACAGCATAAGATGCATAGAAGGTGCTTGTAAAGACATGAACATTACATAGGGGAAACATCTAGGAGCATTGTGGAACGGATAAATGAACATTTGAGATAATATGACGACAAAAAACAGTCCTCCATACTCTACCAACATGCCAAAGACGACCACGGAGGCAACTTGGGTCAACTTGACATCCGCATCTTATCCAAGCACCCAAAAGACCCAACACTCAGACAAATACAGGAGTACGTCCTTATAAATGAAACTTCCCCAATACTAAATAGGAAATATACATAGTAGATATCATAACTCCATACCCACAGTTTACACAGGTAGAGTAGAATAGTTAGTGGGCTGTTATGTAGATAGATGTATGTATGTATGTGTGTGGGTGGATGCAAGTGGGTGTGTATGCACATTTTCTTTTTGTATGTAAGCATATGGATATGAATATAAACAGATCAACATACAGACGGTTAGGTACATAGGTTATAAGAACAAACAAGCATACATACGCAAATGGAGACTGAAACACATGACCATATACACACACACACTTTACTCCACACAAGGGCGCATATGGAGACACAGGTCCACACATATAGAGATGCACATCCATACATACAAACGTGGTACATAGTTGCAAAACACACACACACACACAGACATGCACACACAAGGAGACAGAGGTGCATACATATCCAAACACACGCTCACACACACACATACATAGAAAATACACAAATACAGACATGCAAGCACATGAATATGCAGAATATATACAGATGCACACACATACATAAATATATACATATGCATACACAAACATGCATACATACACACATACATGCATATGTACATGCATGCATGCATAGGCACACACACACACACTGACTCACACACATGCGCACAAACAAACAAAAAGGAACGCAGTGTAAATAACGGACAGAGATAAGACTATTGAAAAGGTTGCAAGACACAACGAAAATTTTAGGAAAATAAAAATAAGAAATAAGTGGAAATTTTACCGGTGAGTGTACGTATGCCGCTATATATATATATAATACAAAATGGGACAAGAACGCAAAACATCCGGACAACTAGGTGATACAAAAAGGGACAACAAATCATCCAGATAGACAATACAAAAAAACACAAGGACGGGTCAGTCAAAGCTTTCTATCCTCAGTCAAGAACCGGACCATCCTCGCAATTTTGGTTGATTAATCTATAAGATTAATCACCCATTGTTGTGTTTTTTTGTATCGTCTATCTAGATGTTTTGTTGTCCCTTTTTGCATCACCTAGTTGTCTGGATGTTTTGTGTTCTTGTTCCATTTTGTATTTTATATACATAAATTTCATAAACTACAGAATATAAATATCCACACTACTACACTTGAAACATACCTGTTATAACTCTTTATCTCGATTTGAATGTATGTGAAGGTATTTAGAATACCCAAGCTTATTTCTGCAAATGTGCAAAACAATGATGCTGATCATAGTTTAATAAATAAGTGTAGGAGCGAGGTAAATGCAGTAAAAATAGGGAGATCAGTGGGGTCCCATTTGAGCAGCTTTTCAGAATTTGAACCTTCTTACTATACCCCTTGGGTGTTCATGGGATGAAATTCATTATCATTGCTCTAGTTTGGTCACCAATACCATGTATTTAGTTGTCTGATTCCTTCCTGCCATTTGGGCTTCCCATTGTGTTAAAAAAAAAATAGGCCCCCTTAGGACATTCCTTGGGATTAGGGGAGTTGTTGGTTTGAGTTTCATTGTCCTTGCACCAACAGTCAAGGAGGAGTTAACAAACATCACTCAAATTTATAATAGGATATATATGTATGCATATATATAGAGAGAGAGACAGACAGACAGACAGAAAGACAATGAGTTTGATTTACAGAATATATATACATAGAAATAAAGGAAAGGCAAAGACTGAAAGATATATGTATCTATTATATAAAATCCGTTCTGTCTGTCTGTGTGTGTGTGTGTTTTCTAGGATCTCGGGCATCATCCATCCGATTGAGCTCAAATTCGATATGTAGATACCGACAGTATCAAGGCATGTATATAAGTTTTGAAAAAATTACAAAAATCGATTCCAGGTGAGAATGCGATCGATAAAGCCGTGGGAACGTGCATTTGTACGTGCAAGTACATCTGCTGTTGTGATTGATACTACGTGTACACGAGAAAAATGCACGTGCAGTTTGCGCAAAAAAATCATCGTGCTTTTCCATCTAGATTTACCTCCAGCTTGCCCATTTGCATGCATCGTTTTTGTCCTGCTTTTCTTCCATCAACTTGTACATAACTGCACCTTCCATTTTTTGTTGTTTTTGTACTACTTAAAGGCACGTTTCTTTCCTGCCAAGCTTACTGTTTAAACCATGTTTGTGTTCTCCCTGTCAACAGCCTTATCATTACTGGTACTTTAAATTCTTCGGTTGCATATTTGTGTGAATAAAATCGTTTTTCTTTGGAATAGAAAAAAGTCTATCTTTATTTCTTCTTTTGCTGGTGTCTCAAATTTAGGTTATATCAGTGTTTCTCGAAGGGGAGGCCTTTCGGACGGTCAGACAAGTTGTTTTGAGAAAATTTGGTTTAAAAGTTTGACAACTCAGCTCAATCCATTGGACGGGGGCCATTTTGCTTGTATATATATATATATATATACACACACATACATATATATACATACATATATATATATATATATATATACACACATACATACATATATATATACATACATACATATATATGTATATATATATATATATATATATATATTATTTCACTTAGGTTCTTGGGATAGAACTTTCTATAGCCATCGACTTAAACTTTCTCACTCATAATGCCTTTAGTGCACTTTGTAGACAGGGCTCTGATGAAGCTATATGATGTTATCCCAGTATTCAACCAAGGGTTTACCACATCTTGTAACTGAAACAGCTGTAAGCTAATGAAGTTCATTATGTAACATTTGGTTTTTCCAGCGTCGTCTCTTTGTTTTTATATATATAAATATATATATATATATATATATATATATATATATATATATATATATATATTATATATATATATATGTATATATATATATCTGAATGTGTTCATTCCCCTTTATTCAGCAGCAATTATTACCACTGATTAATGCTGATGGTTTCAGAAAACAAGGATAACAAAATAATAAAATAAGTACCAAAACATGTACATATGAATTTGTATGTATGTGTATGAATTAAATATCTAGATAATATATAAAAGTTTTGTAAAGTTTTTAACATTGGAAACTTATAGCGTTCACCATATTGGGTGATTCATTTCATATTGTCACTCTCTCTGCTGTACCCTGAGAGCTACACACACCATTGTTCATGCACAAAACGACTCAGAAAGAACAGACCTGGTTTTACTGAATGATTGGCATTCAGATTTGTTGACTGTCATTGTGAAAGTCACTCAAAGTGGAAGCACTCGTAGAGTGGTGTCAGAAGGTCTCAGTTTAATTCTTGGTTCAATATTCTTGGTTTTCTATAATGTTCGCCTTCAATAACAATGTTGCCTTCAATCATGCATTCATGGAAGTCGGTTATTCACATTTTTGTTCCATTCAGCTTTTGTAAAGTCCATTAGCATTATTTAAGTTTTACAGTAGCATTACGACTCGTTCCTTCCTTGAGGCCAAAGTAGAGAATGTACTTCTCGAAAGTAACAGTCTTTTAGGAACTCCATTGGATAATGGTAGTGAGTGGCTTCATCATTTCAGAAATCGATGCTATGTGATTGCTTCTCCATCAAATATGTTGATCATTTCGCTCATGTCAGGCTCACGATCATGAGGTAGTGAGTTCAATTCCTGGACCAGGCTGTGTATTGTGTTTTTAAGTGTCTTGCTTTAGTTTACCTTGCTCCAGTTCACTCAGCTTTACCTTTCTCTTGGATATCATCGGTGAGCATGGAGAGAGGAGAATGGTATGCATAGAAGGGACAAACAAGGGCAGACATAGGTATTAAGTTGATTACATCGCCCCCAGTGCGTAACTGGTACTTAATTTATCGACCCTGAAAGGATGAAAGGCAAAGTCGACCGTGACGGAATTTGAACTCAGAACGTAATGGCAGACGAAATACGGCTACGCATTTCACCCGGCGTGCTAATGTTTCTGCCAGCTTGCTGCCTTAAACAGTATTTCTTTTGGCTGTTTACACGGTGAGTTCAAATTCTATCAAGGTCAGCTTTACCTTTCATCCTTTTGGGATCAATGAAATAAGTACCATTGTAATTGACCAGCTCCCCCCCACAAATTTCAGGGCCCATGCATATAATAGAAAGGGTTATTTATAGCTTCATTAATATTTAAACAGTGAGTTGATAGTTATATCTTTCATGGAAAGATATAACGATTTGTGAGAAATCCAATAAGCTGGTGCTTTCAAAACAAAAATACCTCTTGTGGTATTTGTTCAGCCTGAATTACATGGACACTCCCATGTCGCTCTTACCATTGTCGTTGCTGCAAACCAATGATTGCTGTATTGGAAACCTGTAACCAGAGCTGCTGTTGTGTACAAAAATTAGATGTATAAAATAAATTTCAAAAAAATAACACTTAGCAACATGGAAAACAGTTGTTAAGCGGGAGTTAATAATGGTGGTAACACTCGCTGTAGTTATGATGATAGGATAATAATAGTCATACTGCTGCAGCTAGTGGTCGTGGTGGTGACGGCAGTGGTGGTGTGGGTGGCAGTATTGAATATGAGGAGGAGAATGACATTTTTTCCTGTTTTCTAATTATCAATTTAATTTACTTCTGGTCTTTAATTAAAGTTGTGTCACAAAGATTTTGTTGTTCTTCTTTATTCTTTTTATTTCCTTTTTCTTCTTTTTGTGTCATAATCCTTTTAAATATATACATACATATATGTGTGTGAGTGCATGTGTTTGTGTGTGTGTGTGTGTGTGTGTGTATGTGTGTACACATATATATATTTAATTACTATCAGTCTTTAATAACTGTCTGTCTTGTCCTTGTGGCTAATAAAGAAGAACATTGCTCATTTTTCTTTTTCCTCTCTAATCTGGTTTTTAAAAAAATCCTTTACTGTAGCAGCACCGATAATTAACTTAGACAATAATTTCAGGAAGAAAACAATCAATAATATACTGTGTATGTGACCTTTTCAGGATTGGAAATCTCATACTGTATGCCAGCATCTTTAGTAATTTTCACTTAGTAACTTTTCCAGTCATCTTTAAGTGCTATATTCATGCACACATACACACACACACATTCTCAGGTTAGCATTGAACTCGGTGTCTATTTCACCAAAGAAGCCTCTATATAGTCATTTGATATAAATCATTGGAAGAGTCTATATGTGGACATTTGATTTTCTAAAAAAATTCGAGCGAGGTCGTTGCCAGTACCACATGACTGGCCCATGTGTAAAAATTCAAGCGAAGTCGTTGCCAGTACCACCTGACTGGCCCCTGTGCTGGTGGCACGTAAAAGCACCCACTACACTCTTGGAGTGGTTGGCATTAGGAAGGGCATCCAGCTGTAGAAACTCTGCCAGATCAAGACTGGATCTTGGTGCAGCCATCTGGTTTGCCAGCCCACAGTCAAACCGTCCAACCATGCTAGCATGGAAAGTGGATGTTAAACGACGATGATGATGATGATGAACATCTGAATCTCCTTCAAAGCACACTGTACCATCTTAAAAGAAAAGAATGGCTCATTAAGTAAGAATTTCTCAAACAAAAAAAAGACAGGATGGTCATGGCTGGAATGGTTTTGATAGTAGGTCTTCTCAATCAGTGTTGACCCAGGGATAAGCAACAACATGCTAAACATGGCAGCCAAATCTCCTGTACTAGATTTCTCTCTGTCATATATTTTAAAGGTATATCATTGGTCTACTTTAAGATGAACTGACTTACAGCAACAATAGCCACCCCACTTCACACTTCAATCCAAGATTCTATAGGGAGGTCGTTTGAGGTCATTAGACTTGCTAAAAATAGCAACTAAATCTTCTCGTGTCACATAGTTCTTAAAAAGAGGAAGGACACATTGGATAACACAGTTCTATAGCAGTGATTTCCATCCTATCTTCCTTTGTGTAATGTACCCAACAACCTTAGCCATTGGATGGATAGATTACAGGAAGGCTTATAACAATGTACCACACAGGTGGCTCTTGGAGTGTCTGAGGGTGCTTGGATTTGATGAGGAGATAAACAACTTTTTGGAAAAAGCAATGAGAGTGTGAGAAGTAGAACTGACATGGGCAAATGAATCACTAGGAAACGTAAAGATATACGGGGGCACTTTCCAGGGAGAATCTCTCTCTCTGTTACTCTCTTTGTCATTGCATTAACCCCTCTGACAAGTATACTGAGAACTTCAAACCATAGGCACAGGAGTGGTTGTGTGGTAAGTAGCTTGCTTACCAACCACATGGTTCTGGGTTCAGTCCCACTGC
Organism: Octopus sinensis; assembly: GCF_006345805.1. Lineage (NCBI taxonomy): Eukaryota > Metazoa > Mollusca > Cephalopoda > Octopoda > Octopodidae > Octopus > Octopus sinensis. Next base: position 40,779,973 of record NC_043004.1, read on the forward strand.
GTGGCACCTTGGACAAGTGTCTTCTACTATAGCCTCGGGCCGACCAAAGCCTTGTGAGTGGATTTGGTAGACGGAAACTGAAAGAAGCCCATCGTACACATGTATATAAATGTATGTGTGTGTATGTATTTGTCCTCCCAACATCGCTTGACAATCGATGCTGGTGTGTTTACGTCCCCGTAACTTAGCGGTTCGACCTAAGAGACTGATAGAATAAGTCCTAGGCTTACAAAGAATAAGTCCTGGGGTCGAATTGCTCGACTAAAGGCGGTGCTCCAGCATGGCCACAGTCAAATGACTGAAACAAGTAAAAGATTAAGAGTACTATATACAAAAAAAAAAAAAGAGAAAGACCAAGATTTCTTGATCTAAACATTGAAAGTAATCAGTAAAGATACTGGAAAGTTGTTTGGGGATAATTAAGTGCTAATTAGGAAGAGAAGCCGGAAGATAAACTCTGATGGTATAAAATTAGCATATAACTACATCGTTAGATCATTGTGGAATAATGAGGATACAGATACCTAGGAGTGCTGGAAGATGATTTTGAAATTCCCTATGATAGCAGAGGTGATACCAAACAGACTGAAAAAATTGAGAAATCTTAGGATTTAGCAAGAGAGTCAAAGAAACCATGCAAAACTAAAACAACTATTACGCCTGTAGTAGTTGGTGTACTTGGCACAAAGTCCAAAATGCTACCATGAAGACTGAAAGAGACTGGAGTTGAAACTTGCATTATCGACCTGTGGAAAAAGTACCATCCTATAGTCTACAAGGGTCCTAACGAAGATTCTTAAGATTTGAGGAGACTTGTCACCAAACCTCAAGATAAAATCCTTGCTAATTGAATTAACCTGTATTAGCTTCATAATAATAATAATAATCTTTTCTACTAAAGGCACAACACCTGAAATTTTGGGGGAGAGAACTAGTTGATTACATCAACCCCAGTGTTTCACTGGTACTTAATTTATCGAGCCCAAATGGATGAAAAGTAAAGTCGACTTTGGTGGAATTTGAACTCAGAATATAGCAATAAGCAAAATACCTATTTCTTTATTACCCACAAGGGGCTAAACACAGAGGGGACAAACAAGGACAGACATAGGTATTAAGTCGATTACATCAACCCCAGTGCGTAACTGGTACTTAATTTATCGACCCCGAAAGGATGAAAGGCAAAGTCGACCTCGGCGGAATTTAAACTCACAACGTAACGCAGACGAAGTACCGCAAAGCATTTCGCCCCGCGTGCTAATGTTTCTGCCAGCTCGCCGCCTATAGCTCGGCACCTATAGCTCGCCGCCTTAGCAAAATACCGCTAAGCATTTCATCAAGTGTGCTAATGATTCTACCAGCCCTTCACATAATAATAATAATAATAATTTCAAGGACTGCAATGTTGGGGGAGGGAATCAGTCGATTACATCACTTCCAGTGTTTAACTGGTACTTATTTTATCAACCCTGAAAGGATAAAAAGCAATGTCGACCTCAGCAGAATTTGAACTCCAAACATAGCAACAGATGAAACACCACTAAGCATTTTGTCCGGCATGCAAATATTTCTGCCAACTTGCTGCCTTATATTATTATTATTATTATTATTATTATTATCATCATTATTATTATCATCATTATTATTAGTATTATGATGGCAATGGTGACGACGATGATGATGATGATGATGATGATGATGATGATGATGATGGTGGTGGTGGTGTGGTGGTGGTGGTGATGATGATGATGATGATGATGATGATGATGATGGAAATTCTAAAATACATCAGAACAAAAAACATCACAGAAACAAATAATTTGATCAAGGCAGCAAGTATTGTTGTAGCAAAAACTGTGGGTGTTGATGTCAAGAAAAAGAACAATAATGGGAGTGACAAAAGAAAAGATCCATGGTGGGAAAGAAGAATATGGGCAGGATTAGATATGCTCTCAAAGAACTTTTCTGTGTTAGACCAAAAAGAGAAAGGGGAGCTTAAAAATGAACAAAATACAGGGCACTGAACAGGAAGTATGATATTGAAAGAAAGGGCCTGAAAGTGGTAATGGAGGAACTGAAACAGTACCTCGTTGCAAAGAAAGCAAAGATAGTAAGATACGACCAAAGAATGAAGGGTTATCACCAGAATAGATTATTTAGAGTAGATCAAAAGAGATTCTACAAAGAAATAAATGGAGAGTGTACAGATGAAATGTTGATACCGGATAACGTTAAAAGTCAAAGGTTTTGGAGTAACATCTGGAGCAAAGACAAGGAGCACAAGAAGGATGCTGAATGGTTGCAAGAAATGGAACAAACAGAAATCTGTCCAAAACAGGCAGAACTAGTCATTTCAGTTAGGGATGTGAAAGAAATCAGCAACAAAATGGGCAACTGGAAGGCCCTGGGACCAGATGGAATTCAAGGCTACTGGATCAAAAGATTTGGTGAATGTACACAGTATTGGTATACAGAGTATTGCAGCCCTGGGCTAACAAAAAACCTTGTGAGTAGATTTGGTAGATGGAAACTAGAACACACACACACTACTATATACAGAGTATTGATGCAACCAATCCCAAGACTAACAGAAATATGGCATTTGTCGATTGTTGATTGATCTTGGAGTGTGACAACATCTATCCATAATTAATTATAAATCAATAACAAATCAGATGATGATGATGCTGATAAATAATAATGGTTTCAAATATTGGCACAAAAGCCAGCAATTTTGGAGGCAGGGTAAATCATTTACATCAACCCACAGTGATCAACTGGTACTTATTTAACTACAAGCGTGGAGGCGCAATGGTCCAGTGGTTAGGGCAGCGGACTTGCGGTCATAGGATCATGGTTTCGATTCCCAGACCGGGCGTTGTGAATGTTTACTGAGCGAAAACACCTAAAAGCTCCACGAGGCTCCGGCAGGGGATGGTGGTGATCCCTTCTGTACTCTTTCACCACAACTTTCTCTCACTCTTACTTCCTGTTTCTGTTGTACCTGTATTTCAAGGGGCTGGCCTTGTCACTCTCTGTGTCACGCTGAATATCCCCGAGAACTACGTTAAGGGTACACGTGTCTGTGGAGTGCTCAGCCACTTACACATTAATTTCACGAGCAGGCTGTTCCATTGATTCGGATCAACCGGAACCCTCATTGTCGTTACCGGCAGAGTGCTTCTTAATTTAAGTACCCTGAAAGGCAAAGTAAACCTTAGTGGAACACTACTACTACAAATAATAATAATAATAATAATGATGATGATGATGAAGATGTTTTCTTTCTTCACCATTAAGGATTTACAAAACAAAAAAAACATTGGGGACAGTACTAGACAATACAATGTGGGTTACATAAAGAGGCATATAAAATATTGAAAAACAATGGAAAATAAATTCTAACGATGAGTAATTCAGAAGTGGGAGACACTGACTACCAGGGCAAGGGCCCGTTCCACATCATTTTCTTTCAATTAATATATTTTTGTTTTTGTTGATCTTACCCTCACAGAACTGTACTCTTTCTATATATATATATAATCATCATCATTTAACGTCCGCTTTCCATGCTAGCATGGGTTGGACAGTTCGACCGGGGTCTGAGAAGCCAGAAGGCTGCACCAGGCCCAGTCTGATCTAGCAGTGTTTTTATAGCTGGATGCCCTTCGTAACCCCAACCACTAGTGAGTGTAGTGGGTGCTTTTTACGTGCCACTGGCACGAAGGCCAGTTGAGGCAGTGCTGGCAATGGCCACATTCGGATGGTTCTTTTACATGCCACTGGCACTGGTATCACAACTACAATTTCCATTGATTTTTGATCGATTTTGATTTCAATATATGCATGTATGTATATGTGTATGTATGTGTGTGTTTTTGTGTCTGTCACCCATCAACATTTGATAACTGGTGTTGGTGTGTGTGTCTCCATAACTTAGTGGTTAAGCAAAAGTGAGTGGTAGAATAGGTACCAGGCTTCAAACAAAGAAAAATAAGTACTGAGGTCAATTCGTTTGACTAAAATTCTCCATGCCAGTGCCCCAGCATGGCCACAGTCTGATGATTGAAGCAAGTAAAAGAATAAAAGAAAATAATAAAGAAGTGAATGATAACCAGTGTGCAATTTTATTGGTATACTGATCCTCCCAAACCACAACATTTCTTTAAATAAATGAAATTACATTAAATAAGAACTTTGCAGAAAACGAATACAAAAAGGAAACAGAAATAATAATAATAATAATAATAATAATAATATAATAATAATAATAATAATAATTCATAAAAAAAAAGAAAAATGCAGCAGATGAGGCGGGGGTGGAGGTAACATTACACAGATAAGTTACAAAACTGTAGGGGCAGAATATACACTGAATTTGCGAAAACAGAAACAGGAAAAGACTTTGTTCTCTTAAATATACAAAGTCCTCATATGTGTCTGTACAGTACAGCTTTGTTTATAATGTAATGAGTCATTTGCCTGGAGTCGATAAAATCTGTTGTTTTCACCTCCCAAATTCCTGGCCTTGTGTCTATGAATGAAATATTTATATTTCTTTCAAATAGACAGTAAAGGCAACCTTCCAAGGAGAATATTTCTTGGATCTTTTCGGTTTGACGGCAGTTTTTAACATAATTTCTAGGTAACTAAAAAATTTTAAACTTCGTATATTGATAGAATGCGTTTATAAAACATCTTTTTCTCTTGGCTTTATTGAGAAAATTCTATAGTTTTTAAGATATTTGTTGTTTTTTTCTTCAATTTCTGCAATTTCAACCAATCAGTGACATCTATTGAGTTAAAAAGCATTCTGTGCTGTATGAATATGTCCCTCATTTAAGAAACAGATTGGGTTTATTTATATTTGTGAAGAAAAAAAGATACCCTTCTCCAACCCCTAACCCTAAAAGAGATAGAAATGCAATAGATCGATACTAGGGTCATAATTATGGGTGACAATTTCATATGACACCGCTAGAAAAAACTGCCGTTCAAACTGAAAAGATCCTATTTCTTTAATTTGTTTCAGTCATTTGACTGTGGCCATGCTGAGCACTGCCTTGAAGGATTTTAGTAGAACAAATCAACCCCAGGACTTATTTTTTTAAGTCTAGTACTTATTCTATTGGTCTCTTTTGCCAAGCCACTAAGTTATGAGGACATAAACACACCAGTACCAGTTGTCAAGTGATGGTGGGGGAACAGTTACACACACACACATACACACATATATAGACCCAGGAAGACATGGTATAAGGTGGTGAAGCACGTTTCTCGAATATTGGGCCTCACAGAAACAATGACATGCAACCGAAGCCTTTGGAGATATGCCACGCTTGAGAAGACCAACCATGCCAAATGAGATTGTTGTTGTGGCTGTTGCCAGTGTCGCATAACTGGCTCCTTCAAGCGTTAAAAGCACCCTTCAATCATTGGGCAATATGATGTGCTTGTGAAGATCTGTCAAACAGAGTGAAATTGTAGTTGTGGCTGATGCCAGTACTGTCTGACCGGCACCTGTGGCAGTGGCATGTAAAATGTACCGTTCATATCTTGGACCTCATGAGGGCAGTGACGTCACACCAAGTTAAGTTAAGTTAATTTTTTGGCTCAAAAAGCAAAAAGCAAGGCCATGTAGGGGGACATGGAGTTATGTACAGGGAGGGTGTTAATGCAAAGAGTTCAGGCCATTTCTGGTCAAGAGAGACTTTGAACCAAACAGTTGTCGGCATCTTCACTATCTCGTCCGGCAGCTTATTCCACGGATCTGCAACCCGAACGGAGAAAGCGCCTCTCCTTCGATTGAGATGAAATCGTCGCAGATAGAGCTTTTCGGAGTGACCCCGCAGCCGACGCTCTGAAGCAGGAGTGAAGAACAGCTCTTTCGTGAGGTTACACTTTCCGCAGTTGTGACTGATGCCAGTGTCACATAACTGGCTCATTAAAAGCACCCTTCAATTGTTGGGCAATATGCTGTGCTTGTGAAGGAAGGCCTGTCGAACCAAGCAAAGCTGTGGTTGTTGCCTATGCCAGTGCCGACGCTAGTACTGATGCTGGAAAGCACTATTCAAGCATTGGGCCTCATGGCGGCAGTGACAGGTGACCGAGACCCTTGGTCATATACCATGCTTGTGTTGACCTGTCAAACTAAGTGAGACCGTAGTCATGACTGATGCTGGTGTCAGGTCAATGGCAGACATGCCAGTGGCTTGTAAAAAGCACCCCTACACTCTCGGAGTGGTTGGCAATAGGAAGGTCATCCAACCATAGAAACCTTGCCAAATGAGATTGGAACTTGCTACAGCCCCTCACCCCCACCCAGCTTACTAGTTTTCAGTCAGACCATCCAACCCATGCCAGCATGGAAAGCAGACGTTAAATGATGATGATGATGATGATGACAGGCTTTTTTCAGTTTCTGTCTACCAAGTCCACTCACAAGGCTCTGGTTTTCCCAAGACTATAGTAAAAGACACTTGCTCAAAGTGCCACACAGTAGGACTGAACCTGAAACCATGTGGTTGGGAAGCAAGCTTCTAACCACACAGCCACACTTGTCCCTATAGTGTGTTCAATATAAATATTAAACAAAAGAAGGATCACTGTTAAAAACTAAATTCCTGCTGTGTTAGAATTCAGAGTGGAGGAGTATAAAATCTTCTTCAGGGCCTCCGAGACTGGTGAGAAAAAACAGGGATTGGGTTATGGTTAGCCAGAGACCTGGCTTAATCCCCTTGTTACCATATTTCTGTTGAAACATGCTGCTTTTGCAACAGTTAATTTTGAAAATAATAAAGAATTAAGTAAAATACCTTTGTCATATGTGAAGGTGTGTGGCTGTTGCACTCGCAATTGCTAAATTTTGGGTTCAGTTCCCTGACTTGGCGGTGTGTTGTCTTCTTGAGCAAAACATTTCATTTCACATTGCTCCAGTCCCCTTTTCAGTCAGAGGGAAATGTTGGCCTGCTCACCTAGCCAGCAGGGTGGTGTCATTTGAAGGCTAAAACAATGCAAGAAGCACATTGTGACCAACAACGGGTAACATTTCACGTCCTGGTCAGTCACATGATCACAGGACCTTTGTCATTATTAAGCCTTTAGCTTTTAAAACAGCCATATCCGACCAAAATTTTCAACCTGTTTTATATTGAAACTGACCACATCCAACCTCTCACACTTACTCTACAATGTCATTCTAAAAATAGTCACATTATATAAATCTCAAAGCTATGAGAGGGTACTAAGAGCACCATATGAGCGTAATCATTGCCAGAGCAGCTAACTGGCTTCCATGCCGGTGGCATGTAGGAGGCACCATTTGAGCGGGATCATTACCAGCATCACCTTACTGGCACTTGTGCCATTGGCATGTGTAAAAAATTCGAGCGAGGTCGTTGCCAGTACCGCCTGACTGGCCCGTGTGTAAAAATTCAAGCGAGGTCATTGCCAGTACCGCCTGACTGGCCCATGTGTAAAAATTCGAGCGAAGTCATTTCCAGTACCGCCTGACTGGCCCCCATGCCGGTGGCACGTAAAAAGCACCCACTACACTCTCGGAGTGGTTGGCATTAGGAAGGGCATCCAGCTGTAGAAACTCTGCCAGATCAAGACTGGAGCTTGGTGCAGCCATCTGGTTCGCCAGCCCACAGTCAAACCGGCCCACCCATGCTAGCATGGAAAGCGGACGTTAAACGACGACGATGATGATGTGAATAAATAAGCATTGCAATTAACAGAATAATCTGAATGCTAAAGAGTTGAGCTGTCAGCAAAATCCCAGAGTTGGTAGCACAGACAAAATGCTTAACAACATTTCTTCCGGCTCTTTTTGTTCTGAGATCAAATTCTGTTGAAGTCTGCTCTGCCTTTTATTCTTTCAGTGGGCAACAGAATAAGTACTAGTTGAGCACTGGGGTTGATGTAATCAATTAGACCCTAATCCCTCAAAATCTCAGGCCTTGTGCTTTTAAGTAGAGGTGCTTGGAACCTTAATTAATATGACATTTTGTCGAATTTTAATTTAGGTCACTTTAACTCTTTAGTGTTCAGATTATTCAATCAAACATAATGCCTATTGATTCCCATTGATTTAAATTAATCATGCATTATCTCATATCTTCAAGATCTTGATGGTGTAATTACATAATGTAGAATAACATTGTAGGGTAGGTGTGAGAGCCTGGATCTGGTCAGTTTGAACATAAAACAGATTAACTATTTAGGCTGGATATGGCTGGTTTAAATACTAAAGGGTTAAACCAACTATATCCAGCCTAAATATTCTACCTGTTTTATGCTCAAACTAGCCAGATTTGGCCTCCCCCATCTACTCTACAATATCATACTAAAAATATGCAATCACATCATTAAAATTTCAAAGCTATGAGATAATGCATGATTAATTCAAAACAAAATAATTAATTAAGCATTGCATTTGGCAGAATAACCTAAATGCCAATGGGTTTGTAGCATAGGACCAGATCTCATCATCATTGTTCGACCGTGGTCAAGACAATGAAATTTACCATGCTACGCCAGACTTCACGGTCCATCACGGCATGACAGAGGTCCTGTTGCTGGATGCCTGTATCCTGGAGATTACATCAGGGTAGGAGAGTGTGCGCCCTCTGGTATTGCGAGTAGATGGCTTCCAGAGGAGAAGAGTAGAAATTACCTCTTTTTCAGCTCTACAACAATGTCCAGCAAACTGGACTCTCCTACCTTTCACAAGAGATGACACAGGTGGTAGTTTCCCATATATTTGCATTTTGGTTGGATGGCGCCTCCACGAGAGATTTTGATGGACCAGAACTGGTTGCAGACATGCTGATATCAAAATGGTAACATTTGTACTTCATCAAAACCACACAGGGGTCAAGTGAAAATGTTAAACCTGAAGTCTACATATTAAGTCTACCAAGTGGTTGTTTAGCACCAAATCAGTCCTGATCAAGTAAATTTATGATCAAAGGCATTCTGGCCATGACCATCCTGTTTGTTTTTGTTGTTTTACAAATACGGTACCCCAGACTACATTATTCAATCCACCATTTTTTAAGACAGTAGGGAAATTTTGCTGCTATTTCTAGCATATCACACGACTATAAAAGAACTCCTCGTAGGTGTACTGCTGACTTGGCTAACTTCACTGACAAATAAACACTTGTTAATAATTCCTTTGTTTGCATTACAGATAATCCTTATTTACATTCTAATATTTTAAACGTGGATTAAAGAGATAATCCAGGATTAATAGTTATTTATTGTTTGGTTACCAAGGATGAAGATATTTGGGTAATTACTTTTACGTTGTCATTTAAACCCAGGTCATCCCTGGTCAAGCAAACTTATCAAAGATATTCAATCCTTGACCATTCCAGGTAGGTTCTGATGATGTAAACCCTTGATTAAAAGTGTTCCAGTTATGACCATGCAGTCTTATTGTATATATAGTACTTTACTGGCCCATGGGTTCCATTCTTAAGATTGTGTGATGTGATCTGAGGGTTGTTTTGTTTCTATTTCTAGCAAGCCAAGCAACTATGTGGATGTTTATTGCTTTGTATAATTCTCTCTTTATGTGTAAGTCTGTAAGTAGGTTGGTGTGTATGTGAAGGCAGCGAATTGGCAGAATTGTTTACATGCAAGGCAAAAATATTCTTTTACTTTTTTCAGTCACTTGACTGTGGCCATGCTGGAGCACCATCTTTGGTCAAGCAAATCAAACCCCACGACTTTTTCTTTGTAAGCCTAGTACTTATTACAGGGTCATAAACACACCACCATCGGTTGTCAAGTGATGTTGTAGGGACAAACACACAAACATACACACACACACATATATGCGATGGCTTCTTTCAGTTTCCGTCAACCAAATCCACTCACATAGCTTTGGTTGGCCCGAGGCTACAGTAGAAGACACTTGCCCAAAGTGCCTTGTGCATAACATCTGAAGAGCGGACTGCATTTGTATGTTTTTTTTTTGGAGGCAACAGGCGCCTTTCCTCAGGGAAGTATTTCTCCTTAAGACCCCTCTAGTTTTGGCGGGATCTCAGGTGAACAGACTAGCAGTTTGTACCATCCTCCCACTGCAAACATTTGCTTTACAGGTAAAATTTGCAGGTCCTTGAGTTCACTCCAAATTTCTTCGCTAGGGTTTCGGTTTCCATCGGAGCCTCCATATTTCAGTTTTCTGTTTTTTGTTTGGTGGTTTGGGATTTTGGTTTTAGTTATTACATTTTTGTCCCCTTCATTCTTTATGTTTGTACTTGTGTTCTTCCCTTCCTTTTCTGGTGGTAGCACTTGCATTCCTCTGGCTGTCCAGTGGAGTGAGGACACTGTTCCTGTGCAGGACCACTGGCACACAGGGACTTCTGGTTGTTGCTCCCTTAGCATCCCTATCCTTACCAGCCTGGTTGTTCGCAGGGGTGGGATATCCAATATTGTGTGTATATATATATGTATGTGTGTATGTATATATATATATATATACATATACACACACACACATATATATATTGTATATGTGTGTGTGTGTGTATATATATATATATATAAAAACATTGGTCAGAGAACAAACATCAAATTTGAGTCAACAACTTTATACATAACACCACACCTCCAAACATTTGATCATATATAAATATTACCAGAGCCTTTCAACATATAACGAATATATATATATAAAAAACACAGAAGGTAAAAAATATAAATGCAAATAAAAATACAGATACATAGAACGGCCTATCAAGAAGGTATGCAGAATCGACTAAAAATTCTAAAATGTGTCATGTGACTAAAAATCTAAATAAAATGCAACACCAATTGACTAAAAAGATTTTTCATACTCACCTCAAACAAAAAAATATATGTCAAAAAAAGTTCATTTCATAAAAACCATGGTTGGAGTCAAGGAGCGTAAAAGAATTTCACAAAATCAAGTCAAACACATCTACAGCCATTTTGGGAATTCACTGCCACATTTCTATTACGAGTTAAGGTGCATCGCTGCAGTGACACCCTCATCAGATTGAACAGGGATGTCAAAAAATTATTTTTTATTTGAGGGGAGTGTGAAAAATCTTTTTAGTAAATTGATATTTTACTTTATTTAGATTTTCAGTCACATGACACGTTTTAGAATTTTTAGTCAATTGTATATACCTTATTGATAGGCCGTTATATATATAAACGTATTTTTATTTGCATATATATTTCTTACCTTCTGTGTTTTTTATACATATATTCTTTATATGTTGAAAGGCCATGGTAATATTTACATACGATCAAATATTTTGGAGGCGTGATGTTATGTAGAAAGTCGTTGACTCAAATTTGATGTTTGTTCTCTGATCAATGCTTTTTTTTATCTCTGTCTCAATTACATTTGAGCATTTCTTTTTCGCAGTCTTATAAACCATTTTGTCTCCATAAAAACAGGCAAAAATTATCTCATTGTGTATACATATATATATATATACATATACAATATATACATATATATATACACACACACACATAATGTATATGTATATATATATATATATATATACTGTGTGTGTGTGTATATATATATATATATACACATGCACACATAATGTATATATATATAAAATTAGTGTACATTTATACACAAAAGAGGTGACCCTAACAGGGCACCTTACATGCTAAAAGGAGCAGTCAAAGCCCAAACCACAGTTAAGAGTAATTTCGAAGGGGATGAAAAATAAACATACTTTCAATAGTTACCACATGTACCTAGGGTTCAAACATCAATGAACAAATAAACTAATTTGCTATCCATGTTCTTTCTCTTCAGCATGGGTGCTATGATTAACATATAATTATGGGACAAATAGACAGCACGTCTCATCTTTATACATTGTAATTTTTCAAGTCCATCACGCAAGTGCAGTTATAGTTGACAGCAAATGAAAATATATGTTCCAACTTTTTTCAAAATTATGAAAGTTATATTAACAATATAAGGTAGAAAAATTAGAGAAATTTTCTACCAGTGACCAGTATGCATAAACTAGTCAAAAGACAACATATTTTTCATATAAAATTAGTGTACATCATCATCATCATCATCATTTAACGTCCGCTTTAAATGCTAGTATGGGTTGGACAATTTGACTGAGGTCTGGCGAACCAGACTCCAATCTGATCTGGCAGAGTTTCTACATCTGGATGCCCCGAGAGTGTAGTAGGTGCTTTTACGTGCCACCGGCAGGATGGCCAGTTTGGTGGTACTGGCAACGGCCACGCCCAAATGGTGCTTTTTACGTGCCACCTGCACAGGAGCCAGTCCAGCGGCACTGGCGACGACCTCGCTCGAATATTTCACATGCCACCAGCACAAGTGCTGGTAGGGCAATGCCGTAATGATCACACTTGAATGGTGTGCTTAACGTGCCATCGGCACGGAGGACAGCTTGTTGCTCTGGTAATGATCTCACTCGTATGGTACTCTTAGCGCTCCATTAGCAACGGATGCCAGTCACCGAATTTGATTTCAACACACAAAAGATATGAGCTTAACAGGACACCTTACATGCTAAAAGGAGAACACGAATAGCAAATTAGTTTATTTATTCATTTATATAATGTGGGTATAGACACATATCTCCTCTACACCCAGACACCTGTTCCTATCTTGGTATCATACTTTAGTCTTGTCAACATCTGGCACAAAGCCACCTCCCTCAAGACTGCATCGCTACTCAGACAAGGGATCTAGTTTTGTGGCCTAAGTGCCAGTGCCGCAAAAAATAGCATCCAGTAACGTTTGTAAAGTGGTTGGCATTAGGGAGGGCATCCACACTGAGGAAGACAATGAAACTCAACACAGTTCTCTCATCATTACTTAGAGTCCATTTTCCATGCTGGCATGGGTGAGATGGTTTGAGTGGAACTGGAAAGCCAGAGAGCTGCACCAAGCTCCAGTCTGTTTTCGTTTGGTTTCTACAGCCGGATGCCCTTCCTAACACCAACTACTCTAAAGAGTGTACTGGGTGCCTTTAACACATCACTGGTACCAGCTACAACTACAATTCCACTAAGCTTGATGAGGACAGCTGTGTACAGAAGTGCCAATCTCTAACTGTGGAGGGGAACCTGTGGAAGAGGTAGGCCCAGAGGGACATGGAATGAGATGCTAAAATATGATCTTTGAATGCTGAGCCACATGGAGGTAATGACAAGTGACTGAGGTTGTTGGCGATCTGCTGTGCTTGAGGAGACACATCAAACTTAGTTCTCTGGCTTGTCAAATTGTCAAGCCATCCAACCCATGCTAGCATGAGAAACGAGAAACAGATGTTAAATCATTTTGAATAGTATCATCCTAATCTAATGTGATACAGCAGGGGGTACCTAAGTACACTGTGGATTTCTATTTCTTTGTTTAAATATAATTTAATCTTTCAGAAAATTAATACTAATACTTGGATGTGTCGAACAAATTTGTCATTCATAATTTTGTTATACACAAATAGGATTAATAAAACAAAACAATTTTCTATATCTTTCTTTTCTCAAGTTTTAACAGTAAAACAGTTTTCTCCAACTTTCCAAGCAAAATGTGCTAGCAATGTTTTTATTGAATTTCAAATACATCAATAATTTTTTTTAAAAATTTAATCTCCAGTGCACCACCAAATTAAAATGATAGAAAAATCACTGCTTTAAACAAACCCATATATGGTCATTTGAGTTGCTAGAAATAATAAACCAAATCTCATTCAAATTAAATATTACCAGCCTAAATAGAGAGGAATATATTGTATAATGTAGTCTGATATATAAATAAAAGATAAGATGGTTATGACTAGAATGCTCTTGATCACAGATTTCCTCAATCAGGGTTGACCTGGGGTTAAACAACAACCACTGTATGGTTATAATTAAAGCACATGCCAGTAACATGTTGAAGGCACCCATCATCATCATTGTTTAACGTCCGCTTTCCATGCTAGCATGGGTTGGACGGTTCAACTGGGGTCTGGGAAGCCAGAAGGCTGCACCAGGCCCAGTCTGATCTGGCAGTGTTTCTACAGCTGGATGCCCTTCCTAACGCCAACCACTCCATGAGTGTAGTGGGTGCTTTTTATGTGCCACCGGCACAGGTGCCAGACGAGGCTGGCAAACGGCCATGATTGGATGGTGCTTTTTACGTGCCACCGGCACTGGTATCACAGCTACAAATTCCATTGATGTTGATCGATTTTGATTTTCACTTGCCTCAACAAGTCTTCACAAGTAGAGTTTTGTGTCCATACCAGTGACAAACTGAAAGCACCCATGCCAGTGATATGTAAAAGGCACCCAGTACACACTAATGTGGTTGGCATTAGGAAGGGCATCAGGCTGTAGAAACCATGCTAAAATAGACTAGAGCCTAGTGCAGCTCTCTGACTTACCAGTTCCAGATGCATTGTCTAACTCTTACCAGCATGGAAAACAGACACTAAATGGTGATGATGCATATGGCCAACAATTTTAAGAGGCATAGACAGTTACATCAAGCTCAGTATACGGTTGGTATTTTACGTTCTTTGTTGAAATCCCACTGAAGTCAAATTTGCTTTCCACACTTTCAAGATAAATAAAAAAGAGAACCAGAAACACTATTAGGCGTTCTCTCTGATGCTTTAACCCTTTCGTTACCAACCCGGCTGAAACCGGCTCTGGCTCTGTAGTACAAATGTCTTGTTATTATAAATTTTGAATTAAAATCTTCCGCCAAACCTTAGTCACAATTTATGTTCCTAATACTAGTTTAATGATAACGAAGTTATTTTACTAAATTCTTTGTTATATCTAAAATAATTGAAGGAAACACAGAACATCTCAAAACAAATACGGTATTGAAAGGGTTAATGATTCTTCCACCTTTGCCACCTTTTGTACGGTTACCATGACTGATTCCATACCAGCCTTCTCTATAACATTTCAGTCTTATCCACATCTGGATAATCAAGCCCAAAGTATCAATCTTCCTCACAGGTGATGATCTCACAGCCAATTACAGGTAAGTTCACTGCAGGGAAAGTTCAACATGAAGAAAATTTACCACGAGGAAAGTTCAACGCAAGGAAAGTTTACTGAAAAAAATATATCCATAGTCTCTCACCGTTAATAGTTAAAAACTATTCTATTGAAAAAGAGGTGAATTGAGGACAGTGAACTTTCCCAGTGGTGAATTGAAGATGGTGAGCTATCCCTGTGGTGAACTTACCATACATGCTCTCAGTTACATCTTAGAACATTGACAATGATAGTGTATCATCATCATCATTTAATGTCTGCTTTCTATGCTGGCATGGGTTGGACGGTTTGACAAGAGACAGTAAGTCAGACGACTGTGCCAAACTCTACTGTCTGTGTGTGATTTTTACAGCTAGATGCCCTATCTGTCTACAAAATCAATATTTCATTGTTACACATAGGAGTGGCTGTGTGGTAAGTAGCTTGTTTACGAACCACATGGTTCCGGATTCAGTCCCATTGCTTGGCACCTTGGGCAAGTGCCTTCTACTATAGCCTTGGGTCGACCAAAGCCTTGTGAGTGGATTTGGTAGATGGAAACTGAAAGAAGCCCATTGTATATATATATATGTGTGTGTGTGTGCGTCTATGTTTGTCCCCCCAACATTGCTTGACAGCCAATGGTGGTGTGTTTACGTCCCCGTAACTTAGCTGTTCAGCAAAAGAGAATGATAGAATAAGTACTAGGCTTACAAAGAATAAGTCCTGGGGTCGATTTGCTCGACTAAAGGTGGTGCTCCAGCATGGCCACAGTCAAATGACTGAAACAAGTAAAAGAGTAAAAGAGAGTATGTAAATGAAATACATTAGGGAATAAATGACTCAGAGAATTAAGCTTATTTTTTTGCTGCAGTTGTGTCATTCAGTGGAGGTTTCCAATGAGCCAATCACTGAGTTATTGTATTTTTAACAGAAATACCATAAGAGCCTTCCAAATAGGAAAGCGTTGTGCTAGAAAGAGCAGTAGAAGTCTCAAAAACCACAAAAAGGATAAATTCTCGAAAGGAATGAAAATTAAAAACGTTTACCATCTCAACTACATTCCTTTTGAGAATTTATCCTTTTTGTGGTTTTTGAGATTTCTACTGCTCTTTCTAGCACAACACTTTCCTATTTGGAAGCCTCTTATTGTATTTCTATATGAATAATATATAATTAGTCTAATGACTAATTCGTTTTTGTGCTAGGCCTCTGGTAATAATAATTTATTATTACCCTATGTATTATACTCTTTTACTTGTTTCAGTCATTTGACTGCGGCCATGCGGGAGCACCACCTTTAATCGAGCAACTCGACCCCGGGACTTATTCTTTTGTAAGCCCAGTACTTATTCCATTGGTCTCTTTTGCCGAACCGCTAAGTGACGGGGACGTAAACACACCAGCATCGGTTGTCAAGCAATGCTAGGGGGACAAACACAGACACACAAACACATACATATATATATATATATATATACATATATACGACAGGCTTCTTTCAGTTTCCGTCTACCAAATCCACTCACAAGGCATTGGTCGGCCCGGGGCTATAGCAGAAGACACTTGCCCAAGATGCCACGCAGTGGGACTGAACCCGGAACCATGTGGTTGGTTAGCAAGCTACTTACCACACAGTTTAAGTATTTTTAACAGAGAGAGAGAGACAGGCAGGAGATTTACTTAATGATACCTTCATCACTATTTCAACAACTACAGTAAAGTCTATGGTTTGTAAAGAAGGTCTGATAATACCAAAATATGTCCTGAAGGGTCTCCTTTACTTCTTAACGTCCATTTTCCATGCTGACATCGGTTGAACCATGCTAGCATGGAATACTTGTTGAAATAATAATAACAATGAAAAAAAAACTCTAGTCATTGACTAATAATATCTTTTCCTCACAGATTGTAATTAGCTTTTTAAAGCATCCTGTTATTTAATTATGTAATTGGTAACTTAATGAAATATATGACAATGTTTTTAACCTACTGCTCTCTGCAGCAATTTTATGTTAAAAACCAAATTTTGATCAAGAACTATGTATGGTAAATATAATAAGCCAGTTTCAAATGTAATTATCAAATTCAGCAATGCCTGTCTGCCCCAAATGTTTGTCTTCCTTCTCCAAAGTGTACACAAACATTAGAAAAGGGAGCACACACATATTCTGTGTGAGTGTGTGTGTATAATTTCACACTTGTTCCTTCCAAGCTAGTATAGGTTAGATCAGTGGTTCCCAAACTTTTCACTACCATGGACCCATCATCATCGTTTAACATCTGCTTTCCATGCTAGCATGGGTTGGACGATTTTGACTGAGGGCTGGCGAACCAGATGGTTGCACCAGTCTCCAATCTTGATGTGGCAGAGTTTCTACAGCTGGATGCACTTCCTAACGCCAACCACTCCGAGAGTGTAGTGGGTGCTTTTTTATGTGCCACCGGCACAGGGGCCAGTCAGGCGGTACTGACAATGACTTCACTCAAATCCTTTTACACATGCCACCAGCACAGGTGCCAGTGAGGTGACTTTGGTAACGATCACGCTCGAATGGTGCCCTTTTATGTGCCACTGGCACGGAAGCCAGTTGGCTGCTATGGCAACGATCACACTGGGATGGTGCTCTTGGTGCCCAACTAGCATGGGCACAAGTGCCAGTAAGGCGATACTGGTATAGTAACGAAAGGGTTAAATGCCACTGGCATGGAAGCCAGTTAGCCGCTCTACGGACCCCAGAATATTGAAAGGTCTGTCACCCTAACATGTTCACCAACCCCCAGTACCTATTTCTTTATTACCCACAAGGGGCTAAACACAGAGGGGACAAACAAGGACAGACATAGGTATTAAGTCGATTACATCGACCCCAGTGCGTAACTGGTACTTAATTTATCGACCCTGAAAGGATGAAAGGCAAAGTCCACCTCGGCGGAATTTGAACTCACAACGTAACGACAGACGAAATACGGCTACGCATTTCGCCCGGCATGCTAACGATTCTGCCAGCTCCGACCCCCAGTACCACCTTTGGGAACCACTGGATTAGATGAATACTTATTAGTGAGGCATATTTTTTTTATGGCCAGATGCTCATCCTGTCACTAACCCTTACTTGTTTTTTTAAGTAAAAGCTTAAATGATGTTTCAGGTTTTGTTGCCTTTTTCAGGCAGAATTTGTTGAAACAAATTTTATACAGCCAGATAAATGCCTTTCTTGTCACCAACTCTCGCTTGTTTCCAAGCAAGGTAATACTTCCTCATATCCAAACATGGTTTTCATAGCAGGCTAAAAATAAACAATCTTGCTTGTATGACCATCACATGATATCTGACTTGACTTGACTTGAGAGCATTTACCCGGGGTGAGTTGAGCTGGCTTTATTTATCCTCAATGCTGCATCAAACACAAACGCCGACCAGGCCTGGCAATTTGAGGCTAACGACCACGTGATCTCCAACCACTCCTTATTCCAGTGGCGAACGCCGTAGATATGGGGGCCTAGGTTGGGTTCCAGATCAGCCTTGACTGTCATCAGCCAGGTTTTTCGTTGTCCACCACATCGCTTTCGCCAACCCTGAAGGAGAGCTGGGGCAATTGCCTCGTAGATGAATTCTCCTGGTTGACGATGGAGGGCATGACCCAGCTAACACAGACATCTCGTTAGGATGACTTGTCGGAGGGAGGTGATTCTGCACTGGTGTCGGACAGAATTGTTGGAGACAAAGTGATGCCATCGGACACGAAGGATGCGGCGTAGACAGAGGTGATTGAAGGATATCTAGACAAGGATATATACACACACACACAGGATGAGCTTCTTTCAATTTCCATCAACCAAATTCACTCACAAGGCTTTGACTGCCTCAGGTCTATAGTAGAAGACACTTGCCCAAGGTGCTCCACAGTGGGACTGAACCTGAGACGAAGTGGTTAGAAATCAAGCTTCTTAACCGCAGAGCCACACCAAACAAATAACAAGCTGGTACTACCATGAAACTGGCAAGAACTAATAAGAAATTAGCAAAAATACCTTGTCAAAAAATCTAATTTTTTTTTTAATTTAAAAAAAATTGCTGTTATTAAAAGAAAACAAGAAAGCCAAAATATAATTCATCTAATTTTAATGATTTATTTTCATTGTTTGAACTTCTTGAAAGAATATCTTTCCGTTTTTATTTTTTTTTTTGTATGTGTGTTTATTACATGTTTTTCATGATTGCTTTTATAATCAATATAATAATTAAAATTTAAAAAAAAAATTCATTTCAATATTTTTATTTTTAGTACAAGAATATAAAAAAAGAGAAAGAAAATTTTTTTTACATATATATTGTATGTGTGTGTGTGTGTGTGTGTGTGTTGTTAGAATTTCCTCAAAAGAGGATGTAGTATATGGAAAGAAATTTTCCCCCCCATATGGCGGTGGTAGAGTAGCAATGGTACAAAAAGACCAAGTTCGTGGGACCAAAAATAAATTTAGAAAAAAAAAAAAACATCTTGATCTGTGAAAAGAAAAGACAAAAGAAATTAGTTGATTATATAACGAAGAGAGAACTGACATAATTTAATTATTATCAAATTAAACTTATTGACTGTAGAAATACATCTGCATATAAATTAATGTTGATAACGAACAACTAAAATGTTAAGAAACAGTGCTGATTTGAGTAGCAGTGCCAAATTTTGCTGTTGTTTGACCTTATGTCAGCCCCGAAGAAGTAGACTAGTGATCTAAAGCATTCCAGCCATGGTCAGTCCACATTACCCCATAACAAGTATAGGGTTGGTTTCCAAGTTTTCCTGGTGTATTTATATTCACCCTGGGACAGAATACAAGTCTGTCACAGAATAACGCATTCTTACCAGATGAGTGGGCTGCAACAATGCCTGGTCCATGAATCAAAACCATAATCTTACGAGATAAATCCATCTCCCTAACCACTAAGCCATGCACTTCCACTATTCCATTTATAGCCATTCCATATTTTATGTAGGTATGATGTACTCCGTGGAGGCGCAATGGCCGAGTGGCTAGGGCAGCGGACTTGCGGTCGTAGCATCGCGGTTTCGATTCCCAGACCAGGCGTTGTGAGTGTTTATTAAGCGAAAACACCTAACGCTCCACGAGGCTCCGGCAGGGAGGTAGTGACGATCCCTGCTCGCTTAGCCAGCGGGGTGGCATCATTTGAAGGCTAAAACAATGTGAAGCGCATTGTGACAAGCGATGTGTAGCAACATCTGATAGCATGTTCAGTCACGTGATCACGTGATTATGTACTCCATGTGTTTGCAATGAAATATCCAGCAATTTCCTTAACTGGAAACTCATGCATGGATTTACATCTATCAGCAGACCATGAAGTGGACATATCAAACAACTTGTGGAAGACACTGAATATCAAGTTAAGGCAGTGCTCTGCAACTGGTATGCCGTGGCACACTGGTGTGCCATGAGACAATGCTAGGTGTCTAATTTTTTTCCCTAACCTGAATCTAATTTTTTTCCCTATACATTTCAGTCATTTCCGAACTATTTTGTAGTTCATTCTCAATAGCTGCACCTCTTCCTTTACTCTTTTATTTGTTTCAGTCATTTGACTGCGGTCATGCTGGAGCACCACCTTTAGTCAAGCAAATCGACCCCGGGACTTATTCTTTGAAAGCCCAGTACTTATTCTATCGGTCTATTTTGCTGAACAGCTAGGGGGACAAACGCTGACACACAAACATATACACACACACATACATATATACGACGGGCTTCTTTCAGTTTCCGTCTACCAAATCCACTCACAAGGCTTTGGTTGGCCCGAGGCTATAGTAGAAGACACTTGCCCAAGATGCCACACAGTGGGACTGAACCCGGAACCATGTGGTTCGTAAGCAAGCTACTTACCACACAGCCACTCCATTTTTAGTTGAGGTGTGCTGCTGAATTTTGAAAAGAATATAAGTGTACCACAAGGGGAAAAAGGTTGTGGAGTACTGAGTTAAGGACATGAAGACTGCTATGAAAGGTCAGAACATCTGGCATGGAAGAGTTGCATTGGACCAGGCAAGTCACTTGTCCAGTAGATATATGATCCAATGAAGACCATACTCTTTTACTCTTCTACTTTGTTCAGTCATTTGACTGCAGCCATGCTGGAGCACTGCCTTTAGCCAAGCAAATCAACCCCAGGACTTATTCTTTGGAAGCCTAGTACTTATTCTATCGGTCTCCTTTGCCGAACCGCTAAGTTATGGGGATGTAAACGCACCACCATCGGTTGTCAAGCGATGTTGGGGGGACAAACACAGACACACAAACATATACACACACATACATTTATATACATATATACGATGGGCTTCTTTCAGTTTCCGTCTACCAAATCCACTCACAAGGCTTTGGTCAGCCCGAGGCTAGAGTAGAAGACACTTGTCCAAGGTACCAAGCAGTGGGATTGAACCCAGAACCATGTGGTTGGTAAGCAAGCTACTTACCACACAGCCACTCTTGCACCTAAAATTATCTTAAAATTTTTTTTCCAAACAAGGTTTAAGAGAGTTTTGACTGCTATTTCTAGCAGGTCAAGCAACAACATAAGGATCCTTTGTTGACACTGGTTGTTGATGTTGTTGTTCAGCTCCAGATCAATCCTGACAGAATAGGCATTCAAACCTTGACTATCCTGAATTCTTGGAGTTATCTGGGACTACATCATTAAATGTACCGTTCCTCTATTTTAAAGGTAGTGATGTAGATTTGAGAGTGATTCAGTTGCTATTTCTAGCCCCCTTTAGTCACTGGTTTAATAATTTAATGTGAAGATATTTTGAATACATTAATCAGATTACCTAATCTTTATATATAAAAGTCAAGTTGTGTGTCTGTCTCCTACGATTTAGATTCCTAACTACTCCCACATTTTGCAGTGCAGTTTAATCAAAACCGGGTATCTTATAGTCGTGATTCATATCAAGCCCTTCTGGGTATTAGCGCGCATCTACGATGAGTCTACGATTTAAAAAAAATTTACCATCATTTTTTTCCATTTTAATGCATTTTTTCGCTATTATATAAGGGAAGTAACTCTCTAAAAATGTCTACGATGAGTCAACGATTTAAAAAAAATTTACCATCATTTTTTTCCATTTTAATGCATTTTTTCGCTATTATATAAGGAAGTAACTCTCTAAAAATGTCTACGATGAGTCAACGATTTAAAAAAAATTTACCATCATTTTTTTCCATTTTAATGCATTTTTTCGCTATTATATAAGGGAAGTAACTCTCTAAAAATGTCTACGATGGGTCAACGATTTAAAAAAATTTACCATCATTTTTTTCCATTTTAATGCATTTTTTCGCTATTATATAAGGGAAGTAACTCTCTAAAAATGTTTACGATGAGTCTACGATTTAAAAAAAATTTACCATCATTTTTTTCCATTTTAATGCATTTTTTCGCTATTATATAAGGGAAGTAACTCTCTAAAAATGTCTACGATGAGTCAACGATTTAAAAAAAATTTACCATCATTTCTTTCCATTTTAATGCATTTTTTCGCTATTATATAAGGGAAGTAACTCTCTAAAAATGTCTACGATGAGTCAACGATTTAAAAAAAAATTTACCATCATTTTTTTTTCCATTCTTAATGCATTTTTTTGCTACTTTTTGGCTATAACTCTCAAAAAATGCTTATATAGTTATTTCCCTTACAAACCCGAGCAACGCCGGGCGATACTGCTAGTTAGAAATAATCCAGGAGCACCTCAACGAAATTCTTACTGTGTGGCTAGAAATCTATTTTACTAAAGACGTGTATCTCTAATTAACTTATTTTGTCTTTCCCATGTTTTTTCTGTTGTTTCTGCTTTGCTTTTATAGAACAATTACATTTACTGGTAATAAGATTAATAAGGTGTAATGTTCATTGCTGTCAGGCAGTAAGCTGAGGTAAACAGAGTTATGTACCTTTGCAAAGGAAACGACATGCTTTCCATGAAACAACAAACAAGATTTCAATTCTCCATCTACACATGATAAGGAAACCTGGTAAACAACAGCTCATCAAACCTCGCAGAATTGTTTCTTTGATTTTTAAGTATTCAATGTTGCATCTTATCAGATGAACCAGGCATTTTAATAGATTAGACAGAATAACGAAAATCTCAACGTACCGAATTTGACTTGACAATATATCAGATCAGAAAAGCTTAGATGGACGAGTCTCTGTGGTTGCTCAAGCTGTTTTAGAAATAGCAGTCAAATTACCCTGAAACCACAACTACCATTTTATTTTATCGTTTTAAGCACATACTGGTTAAAGCAGTCATCGAGCTAACAGCTTTTTTTTTTTTTTTTGTAGAGGTGGGGTAAGTTGATTATATTGACACCAGTACATCACTGATACTTATATTTTATCAATCCTGGAAGGATGAAAAGCAAAGTCGACCTTGGAGAAGTTTGAACTCGAATGTAAAGGTGGACGAAATATCACTAAGCATTTTGCCCAACGTGCTAACAATTCTACCAGCTCACTGCCTTAAACACCAGTTTACCAAATTCTTCATTATTTTGAAAATTAAGTGAAATTAAGGCGGCGTATTTTATCAGAAATATGATAATGATGGATCCCATAACTTGGTTAATACATCATCATCATTTAATGTCTGTTTTCCATGCTGGCATGAGTAGGATGGTCTGACAGAAGCTGACCAACTGAAGGGCTGTTCAGGCTCCATGTCTGATTTGGCATGGTTTCTGCAGCTGGATGCCCTTCCTAACAGAGTGTACTGGGTGCCTTTACACAGCACCAGTACAGGTGCTTTTTACATGGCATCAGTACTTATGATGCCTGCAAGATAAGGGATGTTCAGCTGGAGTGGCTTGCAAGGGACGAATCTGAATGCAAGGGCAACCACACTTTATTTAGCTCAACATGTCCCTTTTCGAGCATGGCAAACTACCCGGAGTCTCAGTTCCCTGTAAGTCCCAACATATATAGATCCTGTCTCCTTTGCCAAAACATAACTCTGTGTGTGTGTGTGTGTGTGGTGTGTGTGTGTTTGCATGTGTTTCCTTTTTGGCATCAAGGGTATGAATGGGAAAACGTCTGCAAGTTAGAATGTTACATATGTATTGTACTAAATCATGCTGCAAAGGCAGTTTTAATGATTCCAGATGGAGAAAAAAAAGTCACAGATGACTGATTCACCAAAGTCTAGTGCTATCATCCTCATCACAATAATCAGAAACTGATATTTGCTATTTAAGCTAAAAGTAGTAGTAGTAGTAGTAGTAGTAGTAGTAGTAGTAGTAGTAGTAGTAGTTGTTGTTGTTCCTGCCATAAGCATAAGGCCTAAAAGTGGGGAAAAGGCGAGTAAACTACATCGACTCAGTGCTCAACTGGTACTTATTTACATCCTTTTGTAAAGGATGTAAAGCTATGTCGAATTTGACCTCAGAACATAAAGACAGATGAAATGCCCCTAAGTATTTTGCTTGGCATAATAACAATTCTATCAGCTTGCTGCTTTAATAGTAGTAGTAGTAGTAGCAGCAGCAGCAATGATGCCCCAGATGTATCATCCTTTGCCAATATCATTGCCATCAGTAACAGCAATGATCAGTAACACCCTAGCTCAGTGCTTTTCAACCTTTTTGCTGGAGTGGAACCCGAAGAAAACATTTCACTGGCTCGAGGAACCCCCACACATATCTGCACAGGAGAATTAAAAATTACTGTCGATTTTAGCATTTTTGTAATTTCTTGCGTAACCCCTGGACTGTACTGTACTGGCAGAACCCTAAGGTTCCGCGGAACCCTGGTTGAAAACCACTGCCCTAGCTAATACTGGTAGTAATAGTTGTAGTAGTAGTAGCAGTAGCAATGATGTGAAGCAAGTAGTCAAGTTACGTTCTCAAGTCATGCTAACTCATAAGGGGTCAGTTTCCTGGTTTCCATGAAATTTAGATTCCAGATGGGATGCCGGTCCATTACAGGGTTACTGATTTTCTTTTTGCCAGCTGAGTGGACTGGAGCAACATGAAATGAAATGTTTTCGTCAACAACACAATGTGTCACCCAGTCCAGGAATCGAAACCACAATTTTACAATCATGAGTCCGACACTAACCACTAAGCCATGTGACTCCACTGCAGCAATGATGCTCCAAATACAGCACCCTTGGCCAATACTGCCACCACCACCACTAATAGCAGTAGCAGTACTGGCAGCAGCAGCAACAGCACTAATGCACAATAGATAGTACCCTGACCACTCCGCATCATTCGGTACTGCTACAACATTCTAAACAGTTATTACAGGAACAAGCAATTCATTAATCAAAACTAAATTGAAGAATTTAATCAACTGAAAATTTTTCGCATCTAATTTTCCTCCAAATTAGTGTCTGTTATATAGTTCTTAATGACTTGATAAATAGAAATTGGTAAAATAAAACCAAACTGAATGCTAGTGTTGATATACCTGAGTGCATGACTCAGTGGTTAGAGCATCAAGCTCACCATCATGAAGTAGTGAGTTCAATTGCAGGACTGGGCTATGTGTTTTCTTGAGCAAGACACTTTATTTCATGCTACTCCAGTAAACTCAGCTGTAGAAATGATTTGCAACATCACTGGTACCAAGCTGTATCGGTCCCTTTGCCTTACCCTTGGATAACATCGGTGGGATGATGAGGGAAGGGTGGTATGCATGGGCAGTGAGCTGGCAGAATCGTTAGCACGCCGGGCGAAATGCTTAGCGGTACTTCGTCTGCCGTTACGTTGAGTTCAAATTCCGCCGAGGTCGACTTTGCTTTCATCTTTTCGGGGTCGATTAAATGAGTACCAGTTACGCACTGGGGTCAATATAATCGACCTAATACCTATGTCTGGCCTTGTTTGTCCCCTCTATGTTTAACCCCTTGTGGGTAATAAAGAAATAGGTATGCATGGGCAGCTGCTGGTCTTCCATATACAACCTTGCCCAGACTTGTGCCTCAGGGGGTAACTTTCTAGGTGCAATCCCATGGTCAATTATGACCAAAGGGGTTCTTTACTCTTTGTGTGTGTGTGTGAAGGTGCATTGATCAATTGTTAAAGAGCGTCAGGCTCACCATCATAAGGTAGTGAGTTCAATTCCTGTACTGGGCTGTGTGTTATGTTCTTGAGCAAAGCACTGTATTTCACGTAGCCCCAGTTCACTCAGCTGAAGAAATGAGTTGTGAGGTCACTGGTGCCAAGCTGTATCGGCCCCTTTGTCTTTCCCTTGGATAACATGGTGAGAGGAGGCTGGTATGCATGGGCGACTACTGGTCTTCCATATGCAATCTTGTCTGAACTTGTGCTTAGGAGGGGAGCTTTCTAGGTGCAATCCTACGGTCATGGTAAAAGAGGTCGTTAATCTTTACCCTAGTGCTGATATAACTAAACACTTAATATCAGAGCTCCAGCACGGCCACAGTCAAAGGCTGAAACCAATATAAGAGTATCTTTTAAGTAAAGAACAACAAAAAATGCTTGTTTTGCAACCACAGTTTTGGGTTCAATACCACTGCACAACTCCTTGGGCAAGTGTCTTCTACTATAATCCTAAGCTAACCAATGCCTTGTGATAAAATTTTGTAGATGGAACTGTGTAGAAAACCATAATATACATGTATGTGTGTGTGTTTATGTGTATGTGTCTGTCACTCATTTCGCCAACACTTGACAACTGGCACTGGTTTGTAACTAAGCGGTTCAGCAAAAAAGGCCAATAGAATAAGTAGTCGCCATGATAGATCGTTAGCCACTACACACATTTTTTCTCTCCATGTTTTTTCTGTGTCCCTTTCTGTAGAAGAGCATAGGCTCGAAACGTAAAAGACTTTTTCTATTCCTGAGCGTTATACTAATACATCTGTTTATTTTGTTCACCACCTGTCTTTGTCTTGTTTTTTTTGTAAACTCTCTAATAGAATAAGTACCAGACTTTAAAAAATAATAATAAAAGTAAAAAAGAAAAACCATAAAAAAGACGCAGTCATGGCTGTGTGGTAAGAATCTTACTTCCAAAACACATAGTTGCGGGTTCAGTCCACTGCATGACACCTTGAGCAAGTGTCTTTTACTGTAGCCTCGCGCCGACCAAAGCTTTATGAGTAGATTTGATAGAAGGAAACCAGAAGAAGCCCTTAATATATATATGTATGTATGCATGGCCACAGCTCAATAACTAAAACAAAAAGATTACACAGAAACATAATACGTACAAAATGTGCAAAATGTGTGTCTCATTCACAAAATTATGCAGAGTCGTTTTTCTTTAAATGGATTTTCCTTGACCGGATGGATCAGTGGGTCATTGGGTGCATTCTCATTACAGTACTTGACAAGTGCTGAGATTGTTTGACTCATATTTTTCCGAACTATTTTGTAGTTCATTCTCAATAGCTGCACCTCCTCCTTGAGAACTTTCCGGGACTGGATGGTATGTTGGTTAGGGTAAGGCATTTTGGAAAGTATATATATGTAAATAGAGCTTTGTCACCTGTAGAATAAAAAAAAAAAGATGAAAAAAGCTGGGGGTTTTTTTTAGTATATTACAATAATAGTTATTGAGTTGTAATTTTTGTTGCAATTTTATCAATTTAACCTATTAGCATTCAGATTACTCAGTCAAATGTAATGTTTTATTTATTACTTCCGCCTTAGCGAAGGTATTGTTTTCAGTCACATTTGTTTGTTTGTTTGTCTGTGGACAAGATATCTCAAGAACCGCTGGATGGATTTGGATGAAACTTTCAGGCATGTTTGGCCTCATGACTGGCTCGAACTGATTAGATTTTGGGATCGATCCATTACTGGACAAGGATTCTGGATTATTTGTTATATTTACTTTACATGAAGTATTACAATCTTATGTTCACTGTCAAGTCTTTCTCTGATTATCTCCCTTTAGGCTGTAACTATTTTGAATGGTGAATTTAACTTTGGGTTGTATTAGACAAGGATAAACTATTTATTACTGTTACTAAGTTTTCTACAGCCACTGTCACATTCCATGATTACTATTGGGATCGATCAGGTACCAGACAAGGATTCTGGATTATTTTTCTTGTTTTTTTTTTACTTAATCTTTGAGAGCAGTTGAGTTCATTTCTAGTATTTCCCTTTGTGAGAGCAGTCGAGTTTTTCAGATATTCTCACTTTAAAAATCATCTCTGGCTAATCGTTGAGAGGACGTTGGTGTTGCCTTGGTGGAGGTTTGTGCTCTCCAAGTGCTCTTATTCACATTGCTTTGAATTATGCATGCATTGTTTCATAAACCTCGAGAAGGATCTTTTCGGTTTGAATGGCAGTTTTTAACATAATTTCTAGGTAACTAAAAAATTTTAAACTTCATATACTGGTAGAATGTGTTAATAAAACATCTTTTTCTCTTGACTTTATTGAGAAAATTCTATAGTTTGTAAGATATTTGTTGTTTTTTTCTTCAATTTCTGCAATTTCAACCAATCAAATACGTCCATTGAGTTAAAAAACATTCTGTGCCGTATGAATAATATCCTCGTTTAAGAAACAGATTGGGTATATTTACATTTGTGAAGAAAACTAACCCTAACCCTAAAACAGATTGAAATGCAATAGATCGATACTAGGGTCATAATTATGGGTGACAATTTCATATGACACTGCTAGAAAAAAACTGCTGTTCAAACCGAAAAGATCCCTTGAGACTAATTTGAACATAAAAACGGGTAGGATATTGGGCTCTGATATGGTCAGTTTAAATGCTAAAGGTTAAATTATAACTACTACTAATAATAATAAATTACTACTACTAATAACAATGATGATGATGATTTCATTTATTTGCCACAAGGGCAAAGGTTGAAGGGGACAATACAAAGACAGACATAAAGTATGGGTGTTTATATTTAATGAAATGAATAAAACATAAAATAAAATGAAGAAAGTAAGGAAGTATATACGGTATACACTAAAAAAGAAGAGACACATGCATAGCATTACCACCACCATGAAGCTGATTCATTCACTTGTCTCAAAACTGTGCTAATTTGATCTGAAATTGCCAAGTGCCAAACAACAGTGATAATATTTCTTGGCAGTTATTTGCCGTGTCTTGTATTTTGTGAATAATGTAAATAGTTACAGGTCCCAATGGGATCGATCAATCACTGGTTGACTGCATTTCTGATGTTGAGTGTTACAAGGGATTACTATCTGGACAGCTCCGGCACAATAAATACCACAAGGTATTTATGTTCAAATATATAAGTTTATTTTAGTCTTTTCACTGATAGGCACCAGCAAAACACATACACACATACACACAAAGAAAAGAAATTACTAGTACAGGCTTATAATATTTGTTCTGACACACATTTCACTATTGTATTTGTTTGGAACACTGCCCTGGATGTTTCCGAGTGTAATTGGAAGTTTTATCAGCTGCAGATCATCAAGGGAACATTTTATTCAATTATGTTACTGAAAACTTAGTGTTCTTTGATGATCCGTTGTTGTTGTTAAGCATCAAACAGCACTTGGCACATCCAATTGTTGTTTGTTCCTTCTCGAGCCATTCCCGGCTCATAAGGGCCGGTTTCTCGGTTTCTTGGCGTATAGGTTTCCCCACCCGGACAGGACGCTGGTCCGTCGCAGGTGAGCTGCAAGATGCAGGAGGAAAGAGTGAAAGAAAGTTGTAGCGAAAGAATCAGCAGAAGTTTCGCATTACCTTCTGCCGGGTGTGCATGGAGCTTAGGTGTTTCGCTCATAAACACGCACATTGCCTGGTCTGAGATTCGAACCCGCGATCCCTCGACCGTGAGTCTGCTGCTCTAACCACTAGGCCATGTGCCTCCACAAATCCAATGCAGAGTTCCAAACAACCAAAATTATTAAACACATGTAGGGAACAATTAATATAAACTTGTGTTTATCATAATTTCTCATATGATTGTTCTGTATACTATTACAAGTAATACAACTAAGTACAGCAGTTGCTTAACCACTATACTGGAAGCAGACTGGACTATGACACTCTACATGGAGTGCTAAACTTGACCATTGCAGTTGTACATCTATTTGTACACACATTTTTTATACACACACATACATATATACACACAGACATATATATACACACACAAGGTCTTATTTCTTTATTGCTCACAAGGGGCTAAACATAGAGGGGACAAACAAGGACAGACAAAGGGATTAAATCGATTACATCAACCCCAGTGCATAACTGGTACTTAATTTATCGACCCCGAAAGGATGAAAGGCAAAGTCGACCGCGGCGGAATTTGAACTCAGAACATAACAGCAGACGAATACTGCTAAGCATTTCGCCCTGTGTGCTAACGTTTCTGCCAGCTTGCTGCTTTATACACACACAAGGTCTGATGACTGTTGCCATAGTAACGAAGCTAATGCATGCAGAATGAAGCCACTTGACACAGATTGACTTTGAACTCTGCTGTGAATGCACACTACGTTTTAACGTTCTAGCTCACTTCTGCTGTTTACAGCAGTGCTTGGAAGGAAGGTGTGTAGCGCGTTATCATCGCATTGACCATGACAGAGAAAGTTGTCATGACGATACCTGCTGAGAGGCCTATGCAAAGTTGCTGAAAGTATATGGAGAGGAGCGTATGAGTCACACACAAGTGTACAAATGTTTCATGATGGCCAAAAAAATGTCGATATTGACGAATGTTCTGGGAGAACCCATAACTAGCAGAACTGAGAAAATATTGCAGATGTGTGTGGAAATCTTGGGATACATATGACCGTCTGCATTGTCTACACATTGCTTCTGCTCAAACTGGAAAAAGCAGTAAGTTGTATTAAATGGATGAACCCATGTAGACTTCAAATTGTGTTGTCGAAGTAGTAGCAATAATGGCCTGTTCCTGTAGTGACATAGGTAGCAATTTGTTGGAATAAACCGTTTGGAATGCATTAAGTTTATTATGAAATATATGCTAAAATATGTTAAATCCTGAGGAACTATTCAATTGTTTTCTTGTAGCGTCGGTATGAAAGACTTCCTTCTAAGCATAGACAAAGCCTGTACATATATTCTTCAGCTATTGATTACAAACCGAAATATCACATGTATATTAACCTATTAACCCTTTAGCATTTAAACCGGCCATATCCGGCCAAAAGTATTCTGCCTGTTTTATGTTCAAACTGGCCAGATCTGGTCTCTCACACCAGCCCTACAATATCGTTTTAAAAATTAACAGCTACCTTATCAACATCTCATAGCTACAAGATAATGCTTGATTAGTTCAAAGCAATGTGGATTAAAAAAATTTCATTTTGGCAGAATAATGCGAAGGGTTAATTTATGGTGTCTAAAGGGTTAATTTATGGTGTCTAAGACCCAACCATGTTAGTTAGAGACTATGTCCTTACTGTGACCTTGCGTGCCTGGACACTGCATGCAAAATTATTTTTGGTCGAGCTGAGTTGTCCTTGCAATGGTCACACACAGTTTACGTGAAGGAGTGCATGGTTGAGCCACGAGTATTGATTTGAAACTAAAATATCGCATGATAGTGTTGTTTACATGCACTTCCTTGCCAACTGCCCCACTTATCACATCATCTCTTTCATATAGATTTCTCTTACGTGGTGCTGTTGAGCATGCCCACAGGCTTAATTTATCACACAGATGTAGTTCCTATGTCTGCTGATTGTTCAGTATGGTAGTGGCAGCGCCAACATCCACAAAGGAGAGCATATCCATTGAGAGCATTTTTGGTGCATTCAAAAATCACATACTCCCACCCACTTTTCCAGGACAAGGTTAGGGCCTGTAATCTTTCAAACAGAACCATGACGTGTCACTTTGCTGAATTAGCCCTTCATTTACTCAACAAATGTTTTGTTGTCAATGCTACACTTCCGTGTGTCATGTTTCAACTTAACTGTACCAGATATACAAACTATGCCATTTAAATCCTGAGCAATGCTGGGTATCTCTGTTAGTTATAAATAAATATTTACATACGTGCAGGAGTGGTTGTGTGGTAAGTAACTTGCTTACCAACCACATGGTTCTAGGTTCAGTCCCACTGTGTGGCACCTTGGGCAAGTGTCTTCTACTATAGCCTCGGGCCAACCAAAGCCTTGTGAGTGGATTTGGTAGACGGAAACTGAAAGAATCCTGTCATATATATATATATATATATATATATGTGTGTGTGTATATGTTTGTGTGTCTGTGTTTGTCCCCCCAACATCGCTTAACAACCGATGCTGGTGTGTTTACGTTCCTGTAACTTAGTGGTTCGGCAAAATACACCGATAGAATAAGTACTAGGCTTCCAAAGAATAAGTCCTGGGGTCAAATTGCTCGACTGAAGGCGGTGCTCCAGCATGGCCGCAGTCAGATGACTGAAACAAGTAAAAGAATGAAGTTGACAGTCTTTGTGTGTTTCTGAATGATTAATTTATGTCATCTATGCTGGAATGGCTTCGGTTTCAACAAAAGATCTCAGATCAAAACACTTGCTATGCAAATACATCTCCGTTTTATATACATGTATGTATAAAAGGAAAGTGGAAATTTTGTGGCATTATTTATTCTCCATTACTCATGTTTCGTTTGCTAATCGGAATTACAAAGATTTACATGTTAGACAGTTAGATAGACATACAAGGAATCTCCTATGAGAAATTCATCAGACAGAGAAAATTTATTATGCAAAAATCACATTTGGATTAAACATATATATATATATATATATATATTATATATATATATATATATATAATATATATATATATATGTATAAATGTATGTATGTATATAGATATAGATATGTGGTGCAACAGTGACGCATCTAACCATGGATGAGAAGGATGCGTGTTTGAATTACGTTGGGGTCATAATAAATTTTAGACATAGGAGTGGCTGTGTGGTAAGTAGTTTGCTTATCAACCACATGTTTCTGGGTTCAGGCCCACTGCATGCTACCTTGGGCAAGTGTCTACTACTACTATAGCCTTGGGCCGACCAAAGCCTTGTGAGTGGATTTGATAGACGGAAACTGAAAGAAGCCTGTCGTGTATGTATGTATGTATATATATATATATATATATATGCAATATGTTTGTGTGTCTGTGTTTGAACCCCCCACTATTGCTTGACAACAGATGCTGGTCTATTTATGTCCCCATAACTTAGCAGTTCGGCAAAAGACCAGACTATTGTACGTTACATATCACTGTTCACAATGTACTTTGCATTGTTTTAGCTTTCGAATGGTGCTACCCCACTGGCTAGGCAAGCAAACCAGGTTGGAAAACCTGGTCGGTTGGAAAACTAGTCGGTCACAGGGTGGCATATTTACAGCTGAGGGAACTTGCTATAGTGATTAGTTTTGTGGTGGTGAGGTGGTGATTATAATTAAACAATGGTGGTGGTAGCTGTAATGATGCAGTACTAATTGTATATATAAAACACCAGCATATACAAACTCACAATACATATGTACACATATATACTCTTATATATATATATATATATATATATATATATATATATATATATATATTTATACTTTTATATATATATGTTAGTTAGTTAGTTAGTTAATTTGGCTCAAAAGCAAATAGCAAGGCCATGTAGGGGGACATGGAGTTAGGTACAGGGTGGTGTTCATGTAAAGAGTTCAGGCCACTTGAGGTCCAGGGAGGCTTTGAACAAAGCGGTCGTCGGCATCTTCACCATCTCGTCTGGCAGCTTGTTCCACGGATCCGCAACCCGGACGGAGAAAGCTCCTCTCCTTCGATTGAGATGAAATCGTCGCAGGTAGAGCTTTTCGGAATGACCCCGCAGCCGACGCTCTGGAGCAAGAGTGAAGAACAGCTCTTTCGAGAGGTTACACTTTCCGCTTATGATGTTGTGGGCGAGAATGAGATCACTACGGCGGCGGCGTTTTTCAAGAGAGTAAAGGTCGAGCGTCCTCAGCCTTTCTTCGTAGGACAAATTTTTGAGACCATGAACCATGCGGGTAGCCAGCTTCTGGACTCTTTCGAGATGCTGTATGTCTTTGAGGAGATAAGGAGAAGAGGCTTGAATCCCATACTCCAATATGGGTCTCACCAGCGTGACATAGAGTGGTAGGAATATGGCTGCTGTGAGCATTCTGAATATCCGTCGAATAAAGAACAGAATTCCGCGTGCTTTGTTGGCAGCATGGACGCACTGGGCCGAAGGCGAAAAGGAGGAATCCACCAAGATACCTAGGTCCTTTACCTGATCGGTCCTCTCCAGCAGCAGACGACCCGGCTCGAAATCAAGTTGAGTTGCAGGAGTAGAGCTGACAGGCAGATGACAGCACTTTGACACGTTCAGACACAGGTCCCAATCGTTAGACCACTTCCAAATTTGGTGGAGGCATCGACGAAGATCCTCTATATTACCGCGAGGAGCGACCAGTTTGATATCGTCGGCAAATAGAAGGGTGTGTTGCGTGAGGTCGTCGGGCAAGTCATTTATGAAGACTAAGCACAACAAGGGCCCAAGCACTGAACCTTGAGGCACGCCACTGCTCGCACTGGAGACGTCGGACCGCGAACCATTAACTTGGACTTGGAAGGAGTGATCTGAGAGGAAGGCACCAACTCATCGTACAATATCCGGATGGAAACTATATGCTTGAAGCTTGACAAGTAATAGGCGGTGGTTTACCGAGTCAAAAGCTTTGGCAAAGTCCAGTAAAACGATGTCAACAGCATCACTATCATCGAGGATGCGCGTCACCAATTCTTCCATTACTAGTAAGTTGGTCAAGCATGATCTCTTCGGCACGAAGCCGTGTTGGGAATCAGAGATAGAGGCTGTGTTTAGGAGGTGGAGCATCATACTTTTCTTAAGGATGGTTTCGAACATCTTGCTGATTATTGATGTAAGGGAAACCGGTCGGTAGTTAAGCGGGTCTTCGCGGCTCCCTTTCTTGAAAATTGGGCAGATTATCGCTGTTCTCCAGTCTGCAGGTATAACACCCGTCGCCAAGGACATATTGAATAGTCGCGTTAAGGGCTCGCAGATGACCAGAGCCAACGCTTTGATAACCCGTGGGTGTATGCCGTCAGGACCGTGACCCTTGTTGACATCGAGGCCTTGAATAACACGTTTGACTTCGTCCCGCGTGATGACCAATCGAAGCATTGGAGGTACCGATCTATCAAATGGAGGGGGTTGAAAATAGTTGAAAAAGCCTCGGCAAATAATTGACTCTGTTGATAAGGGTCCTCAATCGATATGCCTGTTGAGTCTACCAACGTTGCAATCTGGTTGTTCAAGCGGGAATTCTGCTGGACATGGGCAAAGGTTTTTGGATTGCTACTGGCATTTGAATTCAGCCCAAGCAATATCTCTGAGTCGACATTCTCGTTTAACCCTCTTCGTCACCCAGGGCTTGTGTTTCTTCCTCTTGGGAAGCCCAACGGGAACTGCCTGGTCAGTCAAACAGATTACATATGCTTTGAGGGATGACCATAGTTCGTCAACTGAGGACAACGTCATCAGGGATCGCCAGTCCAGAAGCGCGGAAGCCTCGGTTAGAATTTATATATATATAAATATACACACATACATATGTACACATATATATATACTGACGTATATATGTATGTGTATATATATATATACACACACACATATGTACACATATATATACTCGTGTATAATATATATATATACATTCACATACATATGTACATATATATATACTCACGTGTGTGTGTGTGTGTGTATGTATATATATATATATATATATATATATATATACATACACACGCATTCAAACGTATATACAATTTAATGTGTAAGTACATATCTACACTTACAGTACTACATAAAAAGTACCCAGTACACTCTTTAAAGTGGTTGATGTTAGGAAGGGCATCCAGCTATAGAAACATTGCCAAAAGCAGGCAGACAAGTTCAACACAGTCCTCTGGCTTACCAGCTCCTGTTCAACCATCCAACTCATGCCAGCATGAAACACAAATATTAAATGATGATGATGATGATGATGATATAAAACGGTCTTCGGCCTGGTTTCAATCAATCAAATTTCCCTTACAAAACATCAGTCAATCCAAAGTTACCGTAGAAGATATTTGCCAAAAATGCTTCAAAAGCAGACCAGACATGGAATTACAGAGTTGTGATGCAAAATTCTTCATCCTACACTCAACACTGGTTCTATGTGGCCATTACTTCTTTAATCATCCTTGCTTAGAAAGTCTTCATTTCAGATTCTTGTACTTAACAGTATGATGCATTGTTGTATCACACACACACACACACATTACTTACCTGCTCTGTTGCTAGATTACAACGGTGTTATTTAGAGTCCTTGCCCCAGGGAACATGTAACACCTGTTGTTCCTTAACGTTACAGCCACTACTATAGCACATTTCATTAGTCACCCATACATACATACATACATACATATATATACATACATATATATATACATACATACATATATATACATACATACATATATATATACATACATATATATATATACATACATATATATATATACATACATACATATACATACATATATATATATACATACATATATAT
The DNA here is from genome assembly GCF_006345805.1 of Octopus sinensis. Lineage (NCBI taxonomy): Eukaryota > Metazoa > Mollusca > Cephalopoda > Octopoda > Octopodidae > Octopus > Octopus sinensis. The sequence continues at coordinate 40,816,642 of NC_043004.1, forward strand.
ATACATACATACATATATATATACATACATACACACACACACACACACACACACACACACGCACACACACACACATACATACATACATACATACATACATACATACATACATATATATATATACACACATACATACATACATGCATATTGCCATAGATAGCCAAGCTGTGTCTCCTGGTAATATACATAAAAATACTACAGTATCATCAAATATCACAAAACTAATTGAATACTGAAGGTGAGTTTCATTGATATGGAAACAGGTATATATCTATCCCAACCACTTATGATATAGAATTGTGTTTTCTGTAATGCAGAATTCCTTTCTTTTCAATAGTGACCAACCCCACAGGTAAATACTACAGTGGACTATTGGTTTACATATATACATACATACATACATACATATACACACACACCTGTACATACATACACAAGCACATATACAAACTCACAATACATATGTACACATATATACTCATATATATATATACATACATACATACACACATATGTATATATATATACATACATACATACATGTACACATATATATATACTCACGTATATATGTATGTATATATATATATATATATATATATATATATACATACACACACATACATATGTACACATATATATGCATGTATATATATATATATATACATACACACACATTGACGTATATACAATTTAACGTGTAAGTACATACCTACACTTACACATATATATGTACACACATGTACATGTGCACACATGTACATACATGCACACATACAATTGTACCTACTTCCACATATGTGTATATGTAGGTAGGTATATATATATATATATATACATACATATGCACGTTCACATACATACACACACACACCTGTACAGCCCAAACACTACAATTCACGCATACATACACACCCATGCATAGGCACATATACACACACAACACCCACTACCAAAACACTACAATTACCATCACATTGTTACAGCTACTACCACCACTGCAAGACTACATTCACTACACTCACCATCGCAAAACTAATCCTATACCTTACTACCACATCACCACTACTAACAACTACCACAATCACAATTATGCCTACAATCCAGGCACAATAGTCGTTGCTCTCTCTTTTACTTGTTTCAGTCATTTGACTGCGGCCATGCTGGAGCACCGCCTTTAGTCGAGCAGATAGATCCCGGGACTTATTCTTTGTAAGCCCAGTACTTATTCTATCAGTCTCTTTTTGCCGAACCGCTAAGTGACGGGGACGTAAACACACCAGCATCGGTTGTCAAGCAATGCTAGGGGGACAAACACAGACACACATACACACACACATACATATATATATATATATATATATATATATATACGACGGGCTTCTTTGAGTTTTTGTCTACCAAATCCACTCACAAGGCATTGGTTGGCCCAGGGCTATAGCAGAAGACACTTGCCCAAAATGCCACACAATGGGACTGAACCCGGAACCATGTGGTTGGTTAGCAAGCTACTTACCTCACAGGCACTCCTGCACCTATGTTGCTGTTCTTATTCCTTCAAAATTATAATAACTACAATATTCTTTTCTACTCTAGGCACAAGGCCTGAAATTTTTTGTGAGGGGGCAAGTCGATTAGATCGAACCTAATATGCAACTGGTATTTAATTTATCGACCCCAAAAGGATGAAAGGCAAAGTTGACCTCGGCGGAATTTGAACTCAGAACACAAAGACAGATGAAATACCGCTAAGCATTTCACCCAGCGTGCTAACGTTCTGCCAGTTTGCTCCCTTTTAGTAACTAAAATATTACTACTACCACCACCACAACCACTATTACCACCATGTCTACTAATACTACTACTTCTACTACTACCACCACCACTACCACAAGTGAATACCGCTGCCCCTACACCCACATCGCTGCAACCATTGGCATGTCAACACAGCCATTATTTACCGTTTCTGCTGCCAGAGAAATGCAACAAGAGATCTTGCCAAGGACATAGCACACACGTACACACATACACATTGTCGTGCATGCACACACACATACACACACAAACACAGTGCCACACACAGGGCAAAGTACACACACACACACACACACAGATACCATACACACACACATACACTCACAACTACACATACTTATTTACTCCCACACACATATATACATGCATATACATTGCCACACACTCATTATCACACATGCATACTCACATATAACCACATACACACACACTATCACGCACATAAGTACCATTGATGACACACAATCTCAGAATATTTTGATAATTTGATCAAATTAATTTTCATCAAATTTTATCATTAAAACTCATTAATGGAAGTTAGAAATGTCGTTTTAGCAGTGACAACAGTAACAGCATCTGCCTTAATAATAATCGATGCAAATATCCAATTTGCATAATATTTATATGCAAATATCTCCTATTAAGATTATCTAAATCATGCTAACACGGAAAAAAAAAAAAACGTACCAAAAATATATAAAAACAAATATATTAAAATATGGTTGGATGTATCTTGTCATATTTATTTTGGACTGGGAAGGGGAGATAACTGAGGGTCAGAGTTCTGATCTTTTCGGTTTGAACGGCAGTTTTTTAACATAATTTCTAGGTAACTAAAAAATTTAAACTTTGTATACTGGAGAGTGACAGAAGGCTGGGGGTGGGGATAACAATAAATATAGTGAATGATGAACAGAGGTGCTGGAGTGGCTGCATGGTAAGTAGCTTGCTTATGAACCACATGGTTCAGGGTTCAGTCCCACTGCGTGGCACCTTGGGCAAGTGTCTTCTACTATAGCCTCAAAGCCTTGTGAGTGGATTTGGTAAACGGTAACTGAAAGAAGCCTGTCGTATATATGTATATATCTATATATGTGTGTGTTTGTCCTTCCAAATTCGCTTGACAACCGATGTTGGTGTTTACATCTCCGTAACTTAGCAGTTTGGCAAAAGAGAAACCGATAGATTAAGTACTAGGCTTACAAAGAATAAGTCCTGGGGTCGATTTGTTTGACTAAAGGTGGTGCTCCAGCATGGCCGCAGCATGACTGAAACAAGTAAAAGAGTAAAGAGAGAGGTGGTGATTGTAAATATATTTGAAGTTAGTCTTCACATAGTTGATCCAGACAATTGTAAAAATCTAATTAGAACTAAAACAAATTAGTCACTGATTAATATTATTTTACACAAGTTTGGCAAATACCAGAACTCCAGGCATGTTTCGGCCTTCTTATGATCTCATCAGCAAAGCATAGACTTCATTGTATTAACAGGTATGATAGAATCACTAAGTAGATGTGCAAAAATGCATACAGGTTGACATAGAAAAATATAATTATCTTTCACCATTTACTTGTTTCAGACATGCTGGGCACCACCTTGAAGGGTTTTTTATCGAACAAATCAACCCCAACACATTTTTTGTTAAAGCCTGGTACTTATTATATTGGTCTCTTTTGCTGAACAACTAAGTTATGGGGGCTTACACGAATCACCACCAGCTGTCAAGCATTGGAGAACAAGACAAACACACACACACACACACATATATATATATATATATAATATATATATATATATATTATATATATATATATATATATATATACAGATGCATGCATACAGACATACATACATACATACATGGCTTCTTTGCAGTTTCCATCAACCAAATCCACCAACAAGGCCGTGGTCGGTCCTGGGTTATAGTAGAAGACACTTACCTAAGGTGCTGCACAGTGGGACTGAACCCAAGACCACATGGTTAGGAAGCAAGCTTCTTAACTACACAGCCACATTGGCACCAATGTTTGTTTAGAAATTAAAATAATTCAGCTACCATCCACATGAACAATAGTTCAGTTAACATTACCATATTTAATGTAAGGAACAAATAAAAAAAGAAGCTAACTAGAAACAAATGTAGATTTGATCTATTCTTAACAAGAAAACTTCTGTTTCTACTTTATTCTACCTTTTATGCTATTTCCATATTTCTTTCCATATCTGGTGTATGTTATGTGTATATGAGTGTGGGTAGGTGTATGAGTATGTGTGTGTGTGTGAATGACTGGGTGTATATGTTTTGACTACTCAAATATAGAGGAAGATTGATTTACAGTTTTAAAATCCTCAGCTTCAAGAACATTCTATTTCTCTGTTGTGACCTTAATTTAGTAGTAGTCACAAAGCCTATTTACATATTCATAGTGCTTTGAATACGTAAATGTAGTGGGATGGTGATTCTCGTACCCTTAAAGTGGTTGCCGTTTTAAACAGATTGGTATTTTATTTTTTTGTACTGTTGATTCTTCATGGTTGGTTACACATATGATTCTCCTTAGCTGGCCTTTAAGATTCAACACTCGGGCACATACACGCATATATGCGTGCGCGGGCACACACACACACATATATATATATATATATACATTCACATACACATATATAAAATCTACACACGCTCACATATTGGGGGAAAATCTTTGCTGAAAATTTTTCAAAAATTTTTGAGGAAGATTTTCGAAAAAATTTTGGTGAAAATTTTCAAAAAATTTTTGAGGAAGATTTTCGAAAAAATTTTGGGGAAAATTTTTGAAAAATTTTTGGGGAAGATTTTCGGTGAAAATTTTCGGAAAATTTTTGGGTAAAATTTTCTGCAAAAATTTTCCAAAAATTTTTGGGTAAAATTTCCGGTGAAAATTTTCGAAAAATTTGTCATGACTTGTCCTACAAAATTTTATTTCACAAAGATTGTTGTTTGAAATAACCATATCTAAACTATGCTTTTGAATAATTAAAATGCTAAGTAGTTATAGCAATCCTGACCTACAAGTCAACCCATATGGTTTATAGGTTGAAACTTACTTCTGTCATTGTATTGTGGAAAACAGAAGGTGGGGAGGAATAATTATCAGTAGGGGGGACTTGAAAAAAATTTCAACAGTTGCTACAACTAAATACCATTCTACACACAAACTACAAAAACACAATTGGCTGAGACAAGACAGCCTCCTATAAGGTTGTTTGACCTGCTAAAAATTATAGCTAAATCTCTTTCAAATTACACCCAACTGTGTAAAACAAAAATTAAAAAACACCATTCACAAGTGTGGCTGTGTGGTAAGAACTTTGCTTCCCAACCACATGGTTTCAGGTTCAGTTCCACTGCGTGGAATCAAGGGAAAATGTCTCCTACTATAGATTTGGGCAGAACAAAGCCTTGTGGCTGGATCGGTAGATGGAAATGGAAGGAGGCCTACAGAGGACCAAGATATGTGACACATTGCTGTACTTGAGAAGGTCTGCCAACCACAACAGAACTGAGATCCTAAAACAAAGGTTCCATTGGTGTGGATGCTGGTACCACATAAAAAGCACCCAGTACACTCTGTAAAATGGTTGGCATTGGGAATGGCATCCAGCCATAGAAACCAAGCCAAAACAGACTACGGATGGAACCCAGTGCAGCCCCTGGCTTTGCCAGTTCCTGTCAATCTGTCCAACCCATGAAGATATTAAATGTGGCTGTGTGGTATTCCATCCGGTCGTAAGTAGATGGGATTATATTAAGACCTTAAACGAAGTCCTTACCTTAACTTTCCTTACTATGTCAATCACATTATCTCTATATATAAACGGCAAAATGTCTGTGTGTGTGTGTCCTTTATACAAATCCACAATTTTTCAGTTACAGGGCACACACTTTCTATGGTCATTCCAAACCGTCCAAGGGTGGTCGTACACATCTTTACATTTCTCCAGTCACCCCGCAAAGCCATTAAAAAATCAATAGAAGTGGCTTTTTTGTGAGTTTTCTATTCAAAACCCAATCAAAATGCCCAAAACTTGATATAGCAATTGAATGCCAGCTAGCTGTATGTGATTGGTTGGAAATTTGGACAGTACCCGCGTGTATGTGCACACGCACACAGCTGTATATCATGCCCTAACACTATTTTATTTTATGTTACCCTACTCTATGATGTCTGAAAATGTGGGGACAGGAGGGTAGATTCAATTATATAAACCCTAGTACTTGAACTTTATTTAATCAAACCCTCAATGATAAAATGAGTACTGGTAAGGTACTGGGTTAAATAATAATAATAATTAATTCTTTTATTTTTTTAATAATTAATTCTTTTATAATAATAATAATGTATGTACCATTTCAAACACCTACCTAAAATATACATTAATAGACCACATTACTACTACTACTACTAAGTAAAACAAAACAATGCTAGAACATCTGTGATTGCTGACCTGCTAGATATAGCAGTCAAATCTCCCTTACTATCTTATAAAAGGAAAAGGATACATTTCATAATGCAATTCTAGATGTGACTAGATGGTCCTACAGTTGAAGTGTCTTTGATGAGGGCTGGCCAGGAACTGAACGAGAATATTAAGTGATGAGCCATCAAGAAACAAAGAAGTCAATAGTCTTCTGATGTGCTAAAAATAGCAGCTAAATCTCCCTCAACTCACACACGTGCACCTGTCCTCTTACAAAAGGACATGTCTAATGTATTCCTAGGTATACAAAAGTTTGAATAACAACAGATGGGACGGCCACAGCTGGAAGTCACTCTATATTTGAAAATGTATTGCATTCAAGCATATAAAGAGTGTGAGGGTACGTGTCAGTAAATCAACCGGGAACGCTGTGCTATGTCTCAGTACAAACAGAGCACATTAAGTTGGTTAAGTACATCTGCACCCTATTAACCCTACCAACTGTGAGTCAAACCCCATCCCCAAATTTCAGGCCTTGTGCCTGTAGTAGAAAAGATTAGTATTATCATTATTATTATTATCATTTTTATTATTATTAAGCAGGAAGCTGGCAAAGTCATTAGTGCGTCAGGCAAAATGCTTAGTGCTATTTCATCTGACACTACATTCCGAGTTCAAATTCCACCAAGGTCAACTTTGCCTTCCATCCTTTTGGGGTCAATGAAGTAAGTACCAGTTATGTACTGAGATCGATGTAATTGACTAATCCCCCTCCCCCAAATTTCAAGTCTTTTGCCTATAGTAGAAAGGATTATTATTATTATTATTAAGGCAGTGAGCTGGCAGAATCATTAACACAGTGGGCAAAATGCTAAGCGGCATTTTGTCTTTCTCTCTGCCAAGGTTGACTTTGCCTTTCATCCTTTCAGGTTGATAAAATAAGTAACAGTTAAGTACTGGGGTTAATGTCATCGACTATCCCCTTTCTCCAAATTTCAGGCCTTGTACCTATAGTAAAAAAGATTATTGTTATTATTATCTAAGGTAGCAAGCTGGCAGAACCGTTAGCATGGTAGGCAAAATGCTTAGCAACATTTAGTTCATCTGTACATTCTGAGTTCAAATTCCGCCAAGGTTGACTTTGCCTTTCATCTTTTCAGGGTCAATAAATTAAGTTACCAGTTGCGTACAGGGGTCGATCTAATTGACTGGCCCCGCCATCAAAATTTCAGGCCTTGTGCCTATAAATAGAAAGGATTATTATCATTATTATTATTATTATTATTATGGCAGCATGCTCCCAGAATTGTTAGCATACCAGGCAAAATGCTAAGCAGTATTTCATTTGTCTCTGTTTTGTGTTCAAATTCCGCCAGGGTTGACTTTGCCTTTCATCCTCTCGAGGTCGATAAAATAAGTACCAGTTGAACACTAGGGTCAATGTAATCAACATATCCCTTCCCCTGGAATTGCTGGCCTTGTACCAGAATTTGGAACCAATATTATTACATCCACTAGAGGAGCAGAATCAGGAGAGCATCAGACAAAATACCTTGCTCTATTTAGCCATGGCTTTTTATGTTCAGTTCTAAACCCATCTTTGCAGAGTCAACAAAACCAACTATAACTCCACCCACAGAATTTGAAGCCCTCAGCTTCAAATTAATAGAAATCAACATCATTGTTGTCCTCATCATCTAAGTAAGAGGATTTCCATCTGTTTTAATAGTAAGTATTCCAGTTGTCTGTGGAGGTGCGTGGTTTAGTGGTTAAGGTGTTCAACTCATGATCGTAGGATTGCGGTTTTTGATTCCTGGATCAGGCAATGCACTGTGTTCTTGAACAAAACACTTCATTTCACATTGCTCCTGTCCACCCAGCTGGTAAAAATGAGTGATCCTACGATGGACTGGCATCCTGTCCAGGGAGGAGTATATACTCCATGGAAACCAAGGAAACCAACCCTATGCTCCTTATGGAATAATGTGGGCTAAACACCCATTCCAATAGTTTGATCAACTGAACTGCCAACTCACTGAAGTAACTGAGTTTCCATATAAACACTTGTGCCCTTAATGTTGGCTCTTTGAATTATGAATGAAGTCCATTTCCCAAACAGTTTCTTATCATCTGCACCATTTCCATTATAAAACTCAAATTGATCTGATATTCAGCTGTAAATTAAAAAATGAAAACTAAATTTTGTCAAACAGTCAAATAAAAACCAGGATCCAAGAAGGCTAAAAATAATTTATCATCATTGTTTAACATCAATGTTTTATGCTGGCATCGCTGAATGGCTTAACTAGATCTGATGGGTCCAAGTACTGCATCATATTCCAGGATCAGGTCTGGTGTGCTTTCTACATCTGGATGCCCTTTCTAATGCCAACCACTTTACAGTATGTACTGAATGTAGAAAGTAATTTGGTAAGTTCTCAAATTTGAATAAATGCTGTAGGAAGACAAGGATCTTGATGTTAAAAGCAAAGTTTTTCATCAGACAAAGAACTCGGTTTTTTTTTGCAATAATTATAATTGTTGGTGCTTGAAAAGAGACAACAAGCAAATACACTAGAAAGTGTTATAAAAGAAAATTTTTGTCAGAGTGAACGTTTCATATCTCTTTATTTTTTTTTATTTTATTTCAAGTCATTTCTATTGTTATAAAGCAATTTTACAGTAGTTTAAACAGCTTGTATTTATGAAACTTGAAAATAAATTTGAACACATGACTTAATTTTTAGTCCTAATTTGAAAAATCTAGAAAATGGCACATAAGTTGACAAGAATCAGGACCTGATAGAGCCAAGCCGAGTTGAAATTCGTATTCAGTGCACCCAAATTACTTTGAATCAAGTGTCAGATATCATTTACTAAAATATTGTGTTCCCTAGTGTTATTATCTTTGTTTACTACCATTTTGAACATATGGTGATGTAAACTGGAAATGTAAAATGGAGAAGGGCTTTTTACCCTCTCTAATCAAAAATTTATTAGGCTCCCCTCCCTAGGCTAAATTCCTTCAGTAACAGGATTCACAGGATTATGGGCTACCATTGGTCACGTTTTTGTATCCATCCAACAACTATACTCAGAAACTGGGAAGATTCCAGTTACTTGCACAAGGCAGAATGGAAAAGTTCCTGGACTAGTTCTATAGTTGCATGCGCAATGGGAGAATTGACCTTCATGAGGCAATGTACTGAGTGACATCGCTGTGTTTACTTCGCAAGTTGTGAAATTTGTGTTTTTGCGATCACATGGGCCGGTGGCATGTAAACAGTACCATTCAAGCGTGATCATTACCAGCATCGCTTTACTGGCACTTGTGCCGGAGGCACGTAAAAAAACATTCGAGCGTGGTCGTTGCCAGTGCTGCTGGACTGGCTCTTGTGTAGCTGGCACGTAAATAAACACCATTTGAGCGTGGCCATTGCCAGTAACCCCTGACAGGCCCCCGTGCAGGTGGCTAGTAAAAGCACCCACTATACTCTCGGAGTGGTTGGCGTTAGGAAGGGCAATCAGCTGTAGAAACTCTGCCAGATCAAGATTAGAGCCTGGTGCAGCCAGTCCTCAGTCAAACCGTCCAACCCATGCTAGCATGGAAAGCGGATGTTAAACAATGATGATGATGATGATGATGTATGCTGTAGTCTGCAATTTTGTCATGGACAGGAACAAAGAGCCAACATGAAATCTTGCGTTAAACTTGGAAAATCTGCTACAAAGACATTGAGCATGCTTTGGTAAGCTTATGGCGATGAAGTAATGTTTTGAGTGACATGGGCACTTTAAAAGTGGAAGAATGTCCCTGGAAGACAGTGAGTGATCTAGAAGACCTTTCACAAGCATCAAGCCCGGAAATGTGGTATTGTGCATTGAGAATTCATCCTCCTGGGCCAAACCGTCAATCAAGAATTCTATTGCAACGTTTTGAAGAGTTTGAGGGAAGACATTCAGCGAAAGAGACCGGATCTGTGGAGTGCGAAGAAGTGGATTCTCCACCAAGCTCTCCTCACTCACAAGCTTATCACCAAAAACAACATGGTATCGCTTCTGCACCTGCCCTATTCGCCAAATTTAGCACTTGACAAACTTCCATCTCTTCCCCAAGATGAAAATGCAGCTCAAAGGTCACCATTTTAACACCATTGTTGAGATCATGAGCAAATCACAGAAGATCCTCAACTCCTTAGTGGAAAACAACTTCCAGGCTGGATTCCAAAAGTGGCAGCAACATTGGGGCCAGTGTATTGCTGTGCAAGGTGACTATTTTGAAAGGGATGAGGTTAAAACGTAGGTAAATAAGTTATTTTTTATTAAACATAACTAGTAGGTGCGGGCATGGTTGTGTGGTTAGGGAGCTTGCTTCCTAGCTACATGGTTTCGGGTTCAGTCCCACTGCGTGGCACTTTGGGCAGGTGTCTTCTACAATAGCCCCGAGCTGACCGAAGCTTTGTGATTGAATTCGGTAGGCGGAAGTTACTGCCATGTATGCATATGTGCGTGTAGGTGCTTGTGCCTCTCCGAAAGACAGAGAGAGTTCTGGAACTTTTTGATACCACCTCATATGAGTTGAGAATGTTTGGTCATGTTGCTTGATATTCCAAGTCAGATCATGTTCTTTTCTCTGAGGATCCAGCTAGAGAATGCTGGGTCATGTTGGTCAACCACATACCACATGGTTAAGGTGGATGAGGAAGGATCTCACAGAGATGGGGGACTACTGACTGGGAAACTGTTTGGAAGGCAAATACTGGATGCTGCAGTGACGTGCTGCAATGGCACATACCACCCCCATATCAGACCCGACCAGCTCCCTCATTCAAGATGACTGCCCCACCCGCTTTTAAGACACATATATTTCAAACCACTATAGTTATATGTTTTGATACCACATCATAGTCCATGTAAATTCACTCCATTCTTCCCCTTTCCCCACCCCCAACAAAACCTTTTGTAATTTGTCCTCATAATATCATCTTCCACACGGGCCATCCATCGTCCTTGTGATAATAAAAGAAACCATTAATATTTTTATTAAGAGAAATTTAATCCTCATTATCTTTGGTGGGATATAAGACCACATTATTATTACTACAACTATTATTATTATTATTGGTGGTGGTGGTGGTGGTGGTAGTAGTAGTAGTAGTAGGGTTGAGAGGGAGAGAGAGAAGTTGCTAAACAGGTTTTTCAAGTGAACGCCAACTGAGTTCACATTAATTAAGACATAGCTATCAAACGATGTCCACACAAACACAGACAAACTAATCAATATTGATTAACAAACTATCAAAGAGCTCTTTCAGATTGATAATCAGTTCAGAACAATTAGTGGTTATATGAGCACAACAGGATTATACGGATGTATATTGTATCTTATTCTCCCTATCAGGAGAAATCCTCACTTCATTCACCATTAAATTGGCTTGACAGTTTTCTATCAACCATTGGACAATTCATTCATCAAACCAAATGATTCTTAGAGTGGAAGTATTTAAACAATAATGAGATTCATAATGTTTGTTTATTCTCTCTTTCATTTTATTTTATTTTATTTTATTTTTGTAAATCCTTTATATCTATGTACATGTATTGTAGACATCTCATGTATGTTAAATGCCTCTCATGCACAAAACACTCATGTATATTTTATGTGCGTAATATATATACGCACACACATATATATTTACATACACACACATATACACACACTCACATATATATATATATACACACACATACATGCACATATATACATAAACACATATACACATATATACACACATATATGTATACACACATACAGACAGATTGACAGCTTTTATATGTCTATAAGAAAATGGCAAAGACTCCCTCAGGTCAGAAATGACCATGGGATTGCACCTAGAAATTCCCCTCCGAGGCACAAGTCTGGGCAAGGTTGTTTGTGGAAGACCAGCAGTCGCCCATGCATACCGGCCTCCCCTCTCCACACCACTGATGTTATCCAAGGGAAAGGCAAAGGATAGTACAGCTTGGCATCAGTGATGTCACAACTCATTTCTACAGCTGAGTGAACCGGAGTAACATAAAGTGACTTGCTCAAGAATGCAACACACAGCCTGGTTTGGGAATTAAACTCTCAAACCTCACAACTGTAAGCCGGTCACTAACCACTGAGCCATGCACTTTGGTTCTATCTTGATTGATTGATGGATGGATGGATATTATATGCTCTTTTACTCTTTTACTTGTTTCAGTCATTTGACTGCGGCCATGCTGGAGCATGACCTTTAGTCGAGCAAATCAACCCCGGGACTTATTCTTTGTAAGCCCAGTAATTATTCTATCGTCTCTTTTTGCCGAACCGCTAAGTGACAGGGACGTAAACACACCAGCATCAGTTGTCAAGCAATGGTGGGGGGACAAACACAGACACACATACATATATATACGACAGGCTTCTTTCAGTTTCTGTCTACCAAATCCACTCACAAGGCATTGGTCGGCCCGAGGCTTTAGCAGAAGACACTTGCCCAAGATGCCACACAGTGGGACTGAACCCGGAACCATGTGGTTGGTAAGCAAGCTACTTACCACACAGCCATGTGTGTATGTATGTGCCATACACATGTACAGGCACACGTACACACACACACACATATGTATACTCACACATACATACACACATGCTCGCATATGTATATGCCATACACCTGTACAGGCAATATTGATTTAATGGAAGGAGAGAGAGCTAATGTACAGCACAAGCATTTGATCATAATAAACAAATCACCTGTGTATGTAACTGAGCAAGAAATTGCTAAATCCTCACCTGTCGTTTATGACAGGTGAGTCTGCCATGTGTGTTTATGAAAATTAGGGGAGGTTTCTTGTGTGAAAGTTGCAGAAAGAGTTACATACATATGCATACACACACTCATTCATACACGCTCAGACACACGAACACACATTTTGGATGTGGATATGTATATATTAACATATATATATATGCGTATTTGTGTGCCTGAGAGGCTTTTAACATATATGAGATGCATAAAGCATTATTTATGCATATAACATGTTATTTGTAATCTACCTTTTCGTCTTGCATATCTACTTTTGCATGTTGACTGACTACGCAACTCTGGCATGTGTCTAACCAATCAAACACTTAAGAAATCAAACCATAGATTGTGTGTCTCATATATGCACTGATTGATTGATGAGGTAGCAGTGGCCGTCTCAAAAACATGTGACCATCATTTTAAAAGATGTCAAAGGGTTTGCTAACAACAGTAAAATGCAGCTGAAGGGAAGGCCTCTTTTAGCTGCTGTTGTTTAGCCAAAGGACAGCCATGATGATGGCAGATTTAGGATGTAATGCATTTCAACAGAGAACATCCTATCATTTGTTCTCTAAGGTACTGTGTTGTAGGAGTACACTATCCAATGTACCTCTGTTTTTTTTTTTAATGGTAGTGTTTAGTTTTAAGAAGGGAGCTTAGCTGCAAATTGATAGACATTAGAGCATTGGACAGACTGCATCACAAATTAAGCATTGTGAATTCAAATCTCATTGAGGTAAGCTTTGCTTTTTATCTTTTTGAGGTCAATAAATAAGTACCAACCCAGTGGTTAGAGTATTCAGCTCAAGATTGTCAGGTCACGAGTTCGATTCCTGACATGTTATGTCCTTGAGCAAGACACTTTATTCCATGTTGCTCCAGTCCACTTAGCTTGAAAAAATGAGTTGTACCTATAACTGAGAGGGCCAACCTAGTCACATTCTGTATCGTGCTGAATCTCCCTGAGAACTATGTTAAGGGTACACATGTCTGTGGAGTACTCAGCCACTTGCACATTAATTTCACGAGCAGGCAGTTAACTGGATCAACTGGAACTCCCATGTTGTAACTGATGGAGTGCTAGGGTTGTCCACCATGAGGTCCACACCTTGTTACATTGTGGTGGTCCATGACCCTGAGAGCTATGCCAATGGAGTGCAAACTCCTAGTAGGGTCTCCCATGCTGGACAAGCCAGAGGACAGAGGCCAGACTAATATGAACCACTTCTTCCCCGCAGTTAAAATGGGTTTGGTGGGGCCAACACCCTTAACCCAGAAAAAAGCAAAGTTCTAGAAGTATCAATGACAATTCTTAACTAACAAGACCTGGAAGAGAAAGGCTTTCCCTCAGCGAAACATGCCTGGAACATTGCGGTAATTTAATCCCAGTTACATCATTCTGACTAAAGACAGGATTGCCACTGTTAGAATGTCTTTGGTAAGAGGTCTGCTTAATCAGAATTTCCTTCATTGGTTTTCTAGAAACGAGTGATTAATTAGCTGAACTTGCAAGTCCTTGTAGTGGTCTGGGGAAGGCTTTGTGAAACATCAGTGTATTTAACCAATGAGAGAACCACTATGTAGTCACACAACATGCTAGAAATAGCTACAAAATTCTACCACAAATCATATATTAGTATCATAAATAAAGGAAAGGACACATTAATTAAATAATTTAGTCTTACATACTCTGAAAGGTGGGGTGGCCATGGCTAGACCACCTTAGGTAATAAGTGTGGTGCATCAAATTTGACTTGTTAAGTTGCAGGGAAAAGGTGGCAAGCTGGCAGAAACGTTAGCACAAACCGATCATGGCCGTTTGCCAGCTTGCTCTGGCTCCTGTGCCGGTGGCACGTAAAAAACACCCACTATACTCACGGAGTGGTTGGCGTTAGGAAGGGCATCCAGCTGTAGAAACACTGCCAAATCAGACTAGAGCCTGGTGCAGCCTCCATGGCTTACCAGACCCCAGTCGAACCATCCAACCCATGCTAGCATGGAAAACGGACGTTAAATGATGATGATGATGAAATAAACATATTTGACAGAGTAATCTGAATGCTAAAGAGGACACAGTAATTGTATAGAGTAGTCCTTCTTACTTCTAAAATGTTTAGGTGGTCATGACTAAGGACACCCTTCATCCATTGTATCAATGAACAGTTGTCTTTGATTTCAAATATTAGAAATCAGTGAAAGGCCAACTATGCTAATCTCTTTACTCTTTTACTTGTTTCAATCATTTGACTGTGGCCATGCTGGAGCACCACCTTTAGTCGAGCAAATCGAACCCCAGGACTTATTCTTTGTAAGCCTAGTACTTATTCTATCGGTCTCTTTTGCTGAACTGCTAAGTTATGGGGATGTAAACACACCAACATCGGTTGTCAAGCAATAGTGGGGAGACAAAAACACACAAATATATACATACATACACATGTGTGCACACACACACACAGTTATAATTTACATACACATGCAGATGGTTCCGGGTTCAGTCCCATTGCGTGGCACCTTGGGCAAGTGTCTTCTACTATAGCTTCAGGCCGACCAAAGCCTTGTGAGTGGATTTGGTAGACGGAAACTGAAAGAAGCCCGTCGTATATATGTATATAGATGTATGTGCGTGTATGTTTGTGTGTCTGTGTTTGTCCCCCTAGCATTGCTTGACAACCGATGCTGGTGTGTTTACGTCCCCGTCACTTAGCAGTTCGGCAAAAGAGACCGATAGAATAAGTACTGGGCTTACAAAGAATAAGTCCCAGGGTCGATTAGCTCGATTAAAGGCGGTGCTCCAGCATAGCCGCAGTCAAAATGACTGAAACAAGTAAAAAAGAGAAAAAAAAAAGTCTGTAAGACAAGTTACAGAAAGAGTTTTCAAAATTGATTTGGAACTGAATTAATCTGGAAGTAATGCAGTTTGGTTTTGTGCTAAGAACAGACACCACTGATGCCAAATCCCTTTTAAGACAACTTAGCATTCATAAACCTGCAGAAACCCTTTCACAAGATTCTCCCTTCTGTAATCTTTAAGTTACTGAGTGTAGACAAAAGGCTTGTGAGGGCTATACAAATTATGTACAGAGAAAGGGTCAGCAATGAGTTAAGTAATCAATAACTTAGCATGTGGATAGGGGCCTATCAGGGCTCAGAACTCACTCTATTTATTATAGTCCTCTAAACCATAACAAAGGTATTTAAGGTTGAATATCTATAGAGACTTAGTTCTTTTAACGGAATCTGTAGATCTGAAGAAGAAATTCCAGACATAGAAACAAAAGCTGAAATTGCAATGCTTTAACCTCTTAGTGGTTGGCACTAGGAAGGGCATCCAGCTGTAGAAATTGCCAAATCAAGATTAGAGCCTGGTGCAGCCATCTGGTTCGCCAGTCCTCAGTCTAGCATGGAAAGCAGACATTAAACGACGATGATGATGATGATGATTATAGGATTTTTTAAAGCATTGAATGGCTACAAGGGTCCACCCGAGTAAAAGAGGAATCAAGGGGGTCCATAGGGTAAAAATGGTTGAGAACCACTGATCTAAACCATCCATAGTGGTTCATTCAATCAGTCCTAACCTAGGGCTAAACAAAAAAAGAACAGTGTTAGTCACCTACTGATGTGATATGAAGACAACAGATGGTTGGTTAATTGGGTAATGGTCGGATGTGTGACTGGCTGTGAACTGTCAGCTAAATAGGTCAGATTAAAAATATAAATAAAAACGATATAAATTGTGAACAAAGCATAATAATGTTTAGAATAAATTAGACTTCTGAAAAGATCAAAACAAAAGCTTTGTTATATTTATACAATACCAATATCCCCCCACCTTCTCTCTCTCTCACACACACGCACACATACATTCATACATACAATTATTGTCGTTGGTTGGCAGAATTGTTAGAGCATAGGACAAAAATGCCTTATGTTATTGACTCTGGTAGTTTACTTCCTGGGTTCAAATTCTGGTGAGGTCAACTTTGCCTTTCCTTAAATAAATTATCGGTCAAGTACTGATAGTGGAGTCAGTCACATCAACTTATTTCTTCCCCTCAAAATTTCTGGCCCTAAGCTTTGCTTGAACTAGAGATGTTATTTTGTTATAAGGATTAGCAGAATTGTTACAAAATGGATATCTTTACTGATTCTTTTAGTTCTGGGTTCAAATCCTGCTGAGATCAACTTTGTAGAGAAAAGTACTAGCAAAATACTGGAGCCTATATAACTGACTGCTCCTTTAGCCAAAACTAGAAACAATTATTATCACTAGCAGGACCCATGAATATTTCACATAATTAATGGTGAACCTATTGGATTATTTCTGCATACTTTATCCAAAAAAGCCTGAAAGCATAGCCTGTGTTGTGTCTGTATGGAAAGATAGTCACTCATTTGCTAATCATTGAAAAGTGAAAGAAATGTGTCACACAGTATCCAATAATGTGATGTTGTATGTAGATTGAAGGTACTGTGTATACAGGGGGTTTATGCCATCTGCCAAGTCACCACAAAGACCTCAGAGAGTCAGTACATTACACAGTATGCATGCAGTTCCAAGTAAAGCTGATTTTTGCAACATGCTAAGATTATAGAGTATGTCTGAGGTGTCCAAATACTTCTTCAGATTGGATGGTATTGAACTAAATGTTCCAAAGAAGAAGAAGGCAGCACGACGATGACTACTACTACTACTACTATTATTATTAGTTCAAATTCCGCTGTGGTAGACTTTGCCTTTCAGCCTTTTGGGGTCGATTAAATAAGTACCAGTTATGCACTGGGGTCAATGTAATCGACTTAATCCCTTCCCCCAAATTTGAGGCCTTGTACTTCCAGTAGAAAGAATTATTATTATTAAGGCAACAAGCTGGCAAAATCGTTAGCTAGCACGCCACACAAAATGCTTAGTGGCATTTCACCCATGTTTACATTCCGAGTTCAAATTCCACCGAGGTAAACTTTTCTTTTCATCCTTTAGGGGTCAATGAAACAAGTACCAGTCGAGCACTGGGGTATATGCAATTCAGTAGCCCCCTCCCCCAAAATTTCAGGCCTTGTGCTTATAGTAGAAAGGATTATCATTATCATCATTAAGGTGATGAGTTGGAAGAATTGTTACCATGCCAGACATAAAATACATGTCCACTGGGACTCAGTTCTAAACACCCTTTCTTTTGTTAAACTTCTTCAGACAGTATCAGAGGAGTTTAAAACCAACTGTCCATGGAAACTCCTGTATGTTGATAATCAGGTTTTTACTGATGAATCTATCAAATAATTAGAGAAGAAATTCCAAATATGGAAGACAGGCAAATTATACCTGTGGAAGACAGAAGTTGTATGCAGAAGAGGAAGATCAAAGAAGACATAGGAAGAAATGGTGAAGGCTGAACCTCACAAAAGCAATGGCAATAAATGATAAGACACAGTGCTTTCCAAACCACAGAAATAAGAAAAAAGCAGACAAAAAGGATGGGATTGATGAGTACTTTTACACATTTTATATATATATAGGCGTAGGATTGGCTGTGTGGTAAGTAGCTTGCTTACGAACCACATGGTTCCGGGTTCATTCCCACTGCGTGGCATCTTGGGCAAGTGTCTTCTACTATAGCCTCGGGCTGACCAAAGCCTTGTGAGTGGATTTGGGACAGAAACTGAAAGAAGCCAGTCGTATATATATATATATATATATATGTGTGTGTGTGTGTGTGTGTGTGTGTGTGTGTATATGTGTGTGTGTCTGTCTTTGCCCCCCCCCCAACATTGCTTGACAACCGATGCTGGTGTGTGTCTCCGTAACTTAGCAGCTCAGCAAAAAGACCGATTGAATAAGTACTAGGCTTACAAAGAATAAGATTTGCTCGATTAAAGGCGGTGCTCCAGCATGGCCGCAGTCAAATGACTGAAACAAGTAAAAGAGTATATATATATGTGTGTGTGTAATATACATGTACACAGACACACACACGTTATAGATCATGCACACAATTTGTAATATGTGTGAATTTCTGTGCATATGAGAGAAATAGAGAATGAGACAGACAATGGGGCTTGCGCTCTGACTTTTCACGTTTGCTTCCAAATTAAATAAAGCAAATACTAACAGAACGGGAGAAAAATTATAAGTTCATTGATTTATCTATTGCTAAAAGCATAAGGAGACAATAAAGTAGTGAAAGAGAGAGAGAGAGAGGAGGTCGCTAGCTAAATGGTGAGAGAGACCATCTGCTGCAGCTCATAACACTTATATCATCATTGAAAAAAAGAATATAATTAAATATCTTTTACTTATATAGGATTATACATTAATTCTCTCTCATCTCTTCTTCTTCTTCTTCTTACAGCATTGACCCGGGGTGGGTTGAGCTGGCTTCATTCATCCTCAGTGCTGCATCTCTAACAAATGCCAACCAGGCCTGGCGATTTGAGGCTAGTGACCGCGTGATCTCCAACCACTCCTTATTCCAGTGGCGAACGCCGTAGATATGGGGGCCTAGGTTGGGTTCCAGATCAGCCTTGACTGTCATCAACCAGGTTTTTCGTTGTCCACCACGACACTTTCGCGAACCCTGAAGGGGAGCTGGGGCAATTCCTTCGTAGATGAATTCTCCTGGTTGACGACGGAGGGCACGACCCAGCCAATGCAGACGTCTCGTTAGGATGACTTGTCAGAGGGAGGGTGATTCTGCACTGGTGTTGCACCAAATTGTTGGAGACAAAGTGATGCAATTCTCTCTCATGAATCATCATCATTGCTTTTATGTCCACTTTTCCATACTCCCAAAGGTCAAATGGAATTAGCTGAGGTAAATTTTCAATGACCAGATGCTCTTCCTGCCACCAACCTTTGCTTGTTTCTAGACAAGGTCAGAAATGTTTTCACAGAAGATTGGAAATGTAGGGCGCTGCTTGTATAACTCTTTACTCTCTTTTACTTGTTTCAGTCATTTGACTGCAGCCATGCTGGAGCACCGCCTTTAGTCGGGCAAATCGACCCCAGGACTTATTCATTGTAAGCCTAGTACTTATTCTATCGGCTCCTTTTATCGAACCGCTAAGTTACAGAGACGTAAACACATCAGCATCGGTTGTCAAGCAATGCTAGGGGGACAAACACAGACACGCAAACATATATACACACATATATATCTCAAGATTAATCAGCCGAAATTGCTAAGATGATCTGGTTCTTGACTGATGACTGAGGGCTTCGAATGTCCCGTCCTGTGGTTCTTGTGTCGTCTCTGTGGTGTTTCATGTTCTTGTCCATGTCTGTAATTATTTTTACTGTTTACCAATATAATCGGCGGCTACGTATCCACAATTGTCCTTATACGATAAGTATATTTTTTCTCTAGCATTGATATGACTCTTAATCTGTCTCTTTCTCTCTCTCTCTCCTCCCTTATTCCCCTTCCTTTCTTTCCCTCTCCATCCGTCTCCCCTCCCTTCTACGTTTCTCTATCTCTCTCACCTCCAGCCCCCTCGATCTGTCTCTTTCTTCTCCTCCCTCGTCCACCTTCTCTCTCTTTTCATCTGTCCCTTTCTCCTGTCTTTTGTTCTCACGTGACCGCTAGCCGCTGTTGAGCGCTCTTTTCGTTTCAGCAGTCGCAGAAGCAACACGTATTTGTTCGTCTCCCCGTGGCCATTAGGCACAACTTCACAAGCCAGCCCCATACTCAACTCGTCCTGTCGAAAGACCCTTGTCTTACGTCCTGGTTTTGTTTTGTTGTTTATTTTTTATTTTTACCGTTATTGTTTTTACGTTTTTTGTATTCTTATTGGTGTCACGTATTCTGTATTTTTGTTCGTGTACTTCGTTCGTTTTCCGTCCTCGTGTTGTATACATTCGAAGCTTTCTTCCAGGGGGTCTAATGCGCTTGGCTTAGATTTCCCTTGGCGGGCTGGCCATATCGGAGCAATCTCAAGATTAATCAGCCGAAATTGCTAAGATGATCTGGTTCTTGACTGATGACTGAGGGCTTCGAATGTCCCGTCCTGTGGTTCTTGTGTCGTCTCTGTGGTGTTTCATGTTCTTGTCCATGTCTGTAATTATTTTTACTGTTTACCTATATATATATATATATATACATATATACGACGGGCTTCTTTCAGTCTCCATCTACCAAATCCACTCACAAGGCTTTGGTCGTCCCGAAGCTATAGTAGAAGGCACTTGCCCAAGATGCCATGCAGTGGGACTGAACCCGGAACCATGTGGCTCGTAAGCAAGCAACTTACCACACAGCCACTCCTACGCCTGACAGTGACACTTGTTTACAATTATTAAGCAATGTTAAGATAAAGAGACACAATCAAACACATTTACAAAGTCGTGCAAACACACACACAGACACACATATCATCATCGTCAACAAATGGCTGTTTCCCATGCTGGCAAGCCAGAGAGCTGCCCAGGTTCCAATTGTCTGTTTTGGCATAGCTTCTACAGCTGGATGCCCTTCCTAATGCCAACTACTTTACAGAGTGTACTGGGTGCTTTTTATGTTGATTGGTACAGGTGTTTCAGTAAATATTTATCCAAGTGGTGATACTTGCTGAAGATCGTGTGTTGGTGGGTTTTTTGAGGTTCTAGCATATGTGGTTCTTAGTTATGCATCTGATATGTGCGTGTGAGATAGAGTTATCCACTTTTCTGTATTTGCATAGTTTGGACAAGACTACATTGGAACAGAGGTATGTGTGTGTGTGTGTGTGTGTTTCTGTGTGCATGTTTACATTTCACTCACTTCAGCAGAAGTTGCAACATACAGCAGTGTTGCTGTTACGAGTTCTCTCATCCACAAATCATCTTCTCACTTTGAGCCTGTGTGAACGAGAGATTTCTTTTTTCCTTACCTGGAAAAACAGGTCAAGGGTTAGCAGCTGGAAGGGCATCCAGCAGTAAAACAACACCCCAATAACATATTCATCTAACCCCATGTAAGCAAACAAGAAACAATCAAAATGAATCAGAGGAAGTGGAGGGAGAGAGATACCTCATCATCATCATCATCATCATTTAACGTCCGCTTTCCATGCTAGCATGGATTGGACGATTTTGACTGAGGGCTAGCGAACCAGATGGTTGCACCAGTCTCCAATCTTGATTTGGCAGAGTTTCTACAGCTGAATGCCCTTCCTAATGCCAACCACTCCGAGAGTGTAGTGGGTACTTTTTGCATGCCACCGGCATGGGGGCCAGTCTGGCGGCACTGGCAACGACCTTGCTCGAATCCTTTTACACATGCCACCAGCACAGGTGCCAGTAAGGTGACATTGGTAACGATCACGCTCAAATGGTGCCCTTTTACGTGCCACTAGCACGGAAGCCAGTTGGCTGCTTTGGCATCAATCACACTCGGATGGTGCTCTTGGCACCCTACTAGCATGGGCACAAGTGCCAGTAAGGCAACACTGGTAATGATCACGCTCGAATGGTGCCCTTTAAATGCCACTGGCACGGAAGCTGGTTAGCCGCTCTGTCAATGATCACGCTTTGCACCCTGCCAGCACGGACGCCTGTCATCGATTTTGATTGATTTGATTTGATAAATGTGGCGTTATTTTTGTTATCAATATTCCAATGATAGAGCTTTGTATCTCTGTGAGAAACCAGCTCCTTCCTTACTGGAAGACTTCAAATAAAAAAAAACAAAATAAACAGAAGAGTGCATATATAGTCACATACTCACATGGTAAAACACTATGTGCAAAATCCATTAAAATTTTTTTTTTTTGCAAAAGTCAAGATTAAAATTACAGATGCATATTATAGGTGCAGGAGTGGCTGTGTGGTAAGTAGCTTGTTTACCAACCACATGGTTCCGGATTCAGTCCCACTGCGTGGCACCTTAGGTAAGTTTCTTCTACTATAGTCTCGGGCCAACCAAAGCCTTGTGAGTGGATTTGGTAGACAGAAACTGAAAGAAGCCCGTCGTATATATGTATATATATGTTTGTGTGTGTGTTTGTGTTTGTCCCCCTAGCATTGCTTGACAACTGATGCTGGTGTGTTTATGTCTCCGTTACTTAGCAGTTCGGCAAAAGAGACCGATAGAATAAGTACTGGGCTTACAAAAGAATAAGTCCTGGGGTCGAGTTGCTCGATTAAAGGTGGTGCTCCAACATGGCTGCAGTCAAATGACAGAAACAAGTAAAAGAGTATACATAGTATTAAGCTGCAAAATTTTGCTCCACCCACTATTAAGAAAAAAAAAATATAGCAAATATAAATAAAGCTTTATTATTATGTTTTTAGATCATATTTTATTATATATCAATAGATTTCACATAAAATGAAATATCAAAAACTAATACATTGGATTATGGTAGCTCATCTACTCTTGTATCTGTCATGCAACACTGCATATATTACAGGGTTTTGAAACAATTTATATAGCCCAAAACCAGTGTGTGTTATACATGCACTTTTACAGTGCATCATATTAAATTCAGAGAATGAAATAATTTTTATTTTCGAGAAATTCGATATTTCTACAGCATTATCATAATTATTATCATAATTTGTACTGTTGACTTTTGATTGAAGTTTAAAATTTTTTTCTATATCACTTTCCAACATAATTTTTTTTTTAATATTGTTAAAATTGATTATTTTTGAAATAATCAGATGCAACCTTGAGATATCTGAATTTCCTCAGATGGTGTTAATTTTGTCCATCTTTATCTTGTTATTTCCTAAAGTATACAATGTCGTTCAATTTCTCAAAGCATTAATTTAATTCTGTTTATGTTCTGTGATTTTTATTTAATGGCTTCGTCAAAAGAAGGACTAAGTAGCCATAGCCGTTTTACAGAACTTCCAAAATTGCTGGGATGAAGAGAAACCACAACTCATGAGACATCTGTAAACAAGAACCAGGCTCAAACACCTGCTCTCCACAAAAGTACCCAAAGATGAGATAGCGATGCTAAATTGAGCCACAGTTTAAGTCTCCCACCCAACATCAAATATATCAACAAGCTTCCATCAATCCAAATTCACTTACAAAGAAGCTTGGGTCATCAACTCAAGGCTAAAGTAGCAAACACTTTCCCACAGTGCTACTTAATGGTATTAAACACAGAACCATGATTGCAATGCAGTCTTTTTGCTCACACAACCATGCCTGCACTGTATGGGAAGTAAAACAATCTATAAAGTTCTTTCCAAGCTTATACTAGTAAAGAACATGAAGTATCCTGGGCTTCTAAACCACCTCCCAACTCAGTTTGCTTGGGACACAGATTGCCATCAACAGCAGTCGTCCCAGAAGGTGAAATGGCTCTTTCAGATCATATCCTTTGCAATAACAGATTTGTCATTGCAACTGTCAGGACAATGAAACATTTGTCAGACTTGCTGTAATATGTTTCTGAATAAATGTGATTTATTCATCAGCTACTAAATCATCATATAAATGAGCTAAAATTATTAAAACTCTAGTGGTTTGGCATTTTGTCAGTTACTGTCCAGCTACTCAACTCTCAGAAGATTAATATTATCTATGAAATCATATTTGACACTTGAAAGCACAGGCATGGTTGTATAGTTAAGAGGCTTCCATCCCAATTATGTGGTCTTAGGTTCAGTCCCACTGCAAGGCACCTTGAAGAAGTGTCTTCTACTATAACCCTGGGTGGACAAAGCCTTGTGGATAGATTTGGTAGACAGAAACTAAAAGATGACTGTTATATATATATATATAAATATATTGCACTTCATGTTTGAGGCTCTGATGAAGCTGTAAGGTGTTACTCAGGCACTCAACTATGAGTCCATCATAGCTTATAGTGGAACGGCTGTAAGCTAATGAAGTTCACAAGATAATCATTTATTCCTTTGTTATCTCTTTCTTTTGTGTGTGTGTGTGTGTATGTGTGTTACTCGCCTAGATGATGATAATAATAATAAGATGCCCTGATACAGTACCAGGCAGTGACTCTCATGGCTTCTCAGCTTAACTGATTGTTTTGTCTTGATATAAAAGATGCGCTACAGCAAATATTCTGCTCAATACCATAGATTTGCTTGTCAGTTGTTGAACTTTAACCAGTTGAGCATGTCCCTTGATGGCTGACAATATGGGCATCTCTGATCAGGAGTAGAAGTAGTGATGGAGCATCATAGTCGTGTGTTGAAAGAAATTGTTTGGGGTTCGGATAATTCACCTCTGGAAACATGGGTGTTTCGTTTAACATCCTTAAACAACCCTTATTCAAGGACCTTCTGAGTGGGATGGGTTACTCGACCTGAAGAAAATTCTAACTAGGCCCCACTTGCTGTTAATCTCGATGAGATCACCATGTCACACACATATGGTTGTGATACATGTGCCTGGTGTATCAGACGGGTAGTCATGATGGGTATACTGGGCTTTGTATATTTTACCCCAGTTTCACTTTGATGGCATGCACTGCTCTCTCACTCAATAATAATAATAATAATAATAATAATAATCATAATAATAATAATAATAAAAATAATCTTCTCTTTCTCATTGCACAACATATTGGTAAACTTCTTTGTCACTCCAATTTCCTGTACCTGTTAAACAAAAATTCCTTGCTATCAGACGGCAGTAACTCTACAATCTGGCTTGAGTCAGTTGTAGCAATCTCTGTTATTGTTCACTTGCTTACGATATTATTCAAACTTCATATGTGATTGATTTAAGTAGTTTTCCTTCCAGTCATTACTTACCAAATGACAGATTCGGTATACTATATAAATAACAATTCATATTGCTTACATATTGATTTGTTTTGATTAAGTAAACAGACAATTTTTACAGAAAAGAAACTAATTGACTGAATTGACCACTAGTATTTTGTGTGTGTGTGTGTGTGTGTGTGTGTGTGTGTGTGTGTGTGTGGTGCGTGCATCAAACCATCTCCCACAGGAAGATGAATGACAAAGTTCACTACAGCAATATATAATTTTAGTAATGTGAAGTTTCTAGCTAGTTACAATAAGCACTCGACAAAGTGCTCTATATTGGCAGTCTTTGACTATCAGATACTTTTAAATTTAATCAAAGTAAAAAACAAAAGGAGGTGAAAAAAAAAAACAGGCACAAAAATTCCATCACCAATAAAATATGAAAAAAAAAAAAAATCAACAAAATGGCAAATTTACAAAATGAATTTTGGATAAGCAAGGAAAATTTGCACCCATGCAGAAATGAGACTTGGAGCAGAGACAAGAGATATACATAAAATAAACCCACAAACAAAATAATTGAAACCAAAATGATAATAGAGGCCATGATAAAAAGAAGAAAAAAAGGTCATAAGATAAAGTTGAAATAAAGAAATAAAATAAGGAAAATGACACAGCAGGCTATTGAAATGTACTGTATTTGATGGTTTATAAGATATAATGAGAAGAAAAAGGAAAAATTAGATCCCTCATTTTACAGGATTCCCAAACAATTGACTAATTTAGGAAACAGAAATGGCGACAAGAATGGACAGACAGACAAAGAAATAAAGAAGTATTGCATACAGAAGTAGAAAACCCAAATTTATAATGATATAAACCAAAGCCAAGACATTTGAAAATATGAAATAAAGAACCAAAATAATAAAAGAAACTGCAAATTAATGAAATGTACCATGTTTCACAGCCTGTAGAGTGTATGCTATTTCTTTTCTCCAAAATCATGTTCAAGAAAATCAGCCTGCATCTTTTAAGCACATCAGGGTTTGTGTTAGTCAGGTGGTGGTTCAGGTGCTACAATATCCTGTAAAAATTAACCTCAAACATCCTTTTAACAAAACTGCTTCCCAGACTTGTGAGCAAATGTGTTCCATGGTAGCAATGTATTTCAATGATACTTACTTGAACCCTTTAGCATTTAAACCAGCCATGTCTAACCCAAATAATCTGACTATTTTATGATCAAACAGGCCAGATCTTGCCTCTCATACCTACCCCACAATATCACTCTAAAAATAGACTATCATGTCATTGAAATCTCAAAGCTATGAGGTAATGCATGATTAATTCAAGCACATTTGAAGATCATGCTTCACCGACTCATCCCATGTTTTACTAGATCTACCTCTACTGTGGAGAGAACCTATGGTAGAGGTAGACCCAGGAAGACATGGGATGAGGTGGTGAAGTATGATCTTCGAACGTTGGGTCTCATGGAGGCAATGACTAGTGACCAAGACCATTGGAGATATGCTGTGCTTGAGAAGGCCCATCAAACCAAATGAAATCATAGTGGCTGTTGATGCTGGTGTCACATGACTAGCACCCATGCAGGTGGAATGTAAACAGCACCTTTCAAGCATTGAGTCCCATGGAGGCAATGTGGCTGATGCTGGTGTCACATAACTAGCACCCATGCCAGTGGCACATAAAAACAACTTTCGAGCATTGGGCTTCATGGAGGCAATGACAACTGACCTAGACCTTTGGCAATATGGTGTGCTTGAGAAGAAGACCCCATCAAACCAAGTGAAAATAGTCATGGCAGATACTGGTGACACACAAATAGCACCCATGCTGGCAGCATGTAAAAGTACCCATTACACTCTCAGTGTGGTTGGCATCTGGAAGGGCATCCGACCATAGAAACCATGCCAAATCAGGCTTGAGTCTGGTGCAGCCCCTCAGCTTATCAGCCTTGGTCAAACCGTCCAACCCATGCCTGCATGGACAATGGATGTTAATTGATGATGATGATTGTGGATACATAAGCATTACATTTTACAGATTAATGTGAATGCTAAAAGATTAACCCTTTAGCATTTCAGATTACTCTGTCAAATGCAATGATTATTTATTCATGTTATTGTGAATTAATCATATATTGCCCAGTGGTTAGGGCAGCGGACTCGCGGTCATAGGATCGCGATTTCGATTCCCAGACCGGGCGTTGTGAGTGTTTATTGAGCGAAAACACCTAAAGCTCCACGAGGCTCCGGCAGGGATGGTGGTGATCCCTGCTGTACTCTTTCACCACAACTTTCTCTCTGTTTCTGTTGTACCTGTATTTCAAAGGGCCGGCCTTGTCACTCTCTGTGTCACGCTGAATATCCCCGAGAACTACGTTAAGGGTACACGTGTCTGTGGAGTGCTCAGCCACTTGCACGTTAATTTCACGAGCAGGCTGTTCCGTTGATTCGGATCAATCGGAACCCTCGTCATCGTAACTGACGGAGTGCTTCCAGTCAATCATATATTATCATGTAGTTTCAAGATTTCAGAATGACATTGTAGAGTAGATGTGAGAGGCTGGATCTGGCTAGTTTGAAAATAAAACAGGCAGAATATTTGGGCTGAATATAGCTGGATTAAATGCTAAATGGTTGGATGAAATATCACAAGTCTGGAGCAAAATTGAGCAACAATGCATGACCAAATATTATTTGTATAGTAAACTCCATGTCATGTAGTAATTCCACTATAATTCCAATTGTGGATAGAAAATATGGGATCACGCTGTCCTGGTGGATTCCTTGGAAAGTTGTCTCTTTTTGTGTGGAGACCACTTGAGGGCTTACTTAACAAAATCCATTAAACATAAAAGTAACTAATATCTGTTTCTATATTACCCACAAGGGGCTAAACATAGAGGGGACAAACAAGGACAGACAAATGGATTAAGTCGATTACATCGACCCCAGCGCGCAACTCGTACTTAATTTATCAACCCCAAAAGGATGAAAGGCAAAGTCGACCTCGGCGGAATTTGAACTCAGAATGTAACGGCAGACAAAATACGGCTATGCATTTCGCCCGCCGTGCTAACGGTTCTGCCAGCTCACCTAAAAGTAACTAATATCAAGAGGACTATTGTATTTTCCAGCACACGAATTGAATTTGTCGAATTATGGTAGGTTGTCTTATATACCAAGGTAACTTTGGGGGACCAAATATTCCATGTGAAATGCAGCAGGGTTTGGAAAGCTAGTGGCGATGTTTGAATAGTTTTACTGCATGTTTAGTGAAAGCACAGGCTCAGTGGTTAAAGCGTCGAGCTTACAATCGTTAGGTTGTGAGTTCAAATCCCGGACCAGGCTGCGTGTTGTGTTCTTGAGCAAGACACTTTATTTCACATTGCTCCAGTTCACTCAGCTGTAGAAATGAGTTGCGACGTCACAGGTGCCAAGCTGTATTGGCCCTTGCCTTTCCTTTGGATAACACTGGTGGTGTGGAGAGGGGAGGCCAGTATGAATGGGCAACTGCTGGTCTTCAATAAACAACCTCGCCCGGACTTGTGCCTGGGAGGGTAACTTTCTAGGTGCAATCCCACGGTCAGTCATGACCGAAGGGGGTCTCAGCACATGCATGCTTACACTATAAACTGTATTAACTTGTGTGCAGGAAAATATGGTAACATATTATAATCCCTTGTTGAATTCACAAACAAGCTTTTCACGGGCTATTGACTAAATAGACGGAACTCTCACATCATGAGGTAACACTATCAGATCATATCAAGAAGTGAATAACAGCTTGAGTTTGCAAACGGGTCAAATACATGGAAATGAAAGCAAGGACAGTATCATAGTCATAAAAAAAAAAAAAATTGGTATTAAACAACCTTGAATGACCTTTTTTACACGAAGAAAATTAATTACTCTTTTGATTCTGGGAGCACTGAAAAAACTCTGAGGAATGCTTGGATGACAACAACATGAATATCATCAGCATTACAATTTTGTAACTTTTCAAAATGAGGGAAAATGCTTTAATTTCTATCAATTTTATAACAAAAAAATATATAATTCCTTTTTCTTCATGTTTTGAATTGTACTAAAAATAAAATGCAGAATTGCTCATAAAACAAGTGACATTGATCATTATATGACACTTTTATGATAATTTTATGACATGACTTTTTGTGTTCTTCAAATGCTTGGAATATTTTCTCCTAATTTCATTTTATTTTATTTTCTTGTTCCGTATTTTTACAATGTTGTTCTGCTCATTTAATTCTTTAAAATGATGCACTTCGGATTTAACAATAGCAACTCTAGTTTTGAATAATTTTCAAATGAAGAAAATATATTTTAAAAAAAAAGGTTTCAAGTATAACACAAGAACTTTGAACAAGAGGTTTCAGTTTCTGAATTAGTTAAAAAAAAAGAAAAAGAAATAAATTGAACAACAGAAGTGAAAGCAATGATTTCCAGAAAGGTAATAAGGTAAAAATTTTTGAAATGCTTCTCATAGAAAAATTTTAAAAGAAGCTAAACGTTTTTCTCTCTTTTTCTCTATATATGTATGTGTGTGTATATATACACATCTATCTCCCACTCTCTCTCAACACACACACACACACACACGCACGCAGATTTCCTAATATAGATCCAATGAAAATTATACTGTAACTGTGGATGACATTAGGTAGCCCAAATGGTGAATGTGCTTGAACCCTCTCATTACTAACCAGACTGAAAACGCCTCTGGCTCTATGCGATATACATGACTAGAATCCGTCGATCACTTTGTCTCCAACAATTCGGTGCGACACCAGTGCAGAATCATCTCCCTCCGACAAGTCACCCTAACGAGACGTCTGCGTTGGCTGGGTCATGCGCTCCGTCGTCAACCAGGAGAATTCATCTACGAAGCAATTGCCCCAGCTCCCCTTCAAGGTTGGCGAAAGCGATGTGGTGTACAACGAAAAACCTGGCTGACGAAAGTCAAGGCTGATCTGGAACCCAACCTAGGCCCCCATATCTACGGCGTTCACTGCTGGAATAAGGAGTGGTTGGAGATCACACGGTCGTTAACCTCAAATTGCCAGGCCTGGTCGGTGTTTGTGAGAGATGCAGCACTGAGGATGAATGAAGCCAGCTCAACCCACCCCGGGTCAATGCTGTAAGAAGAAGAAGAAGCTTCTGGTTCTGTAGTACAAATGTCAAGTTTTGAATTAAAATCTTCCACCAAACCTTAGTCACAATTTATATTCCTAACACTAGCTAAATGATAACCAAATTATTTTACTAAATTCTATGTTATACTTAAAATTAATTGAAAGAAACACAGTAACGAAAGGGTTAATTGGCACACTAATAGACATATACCCAAAGTCCAGATAATTACTTGGTGGTTAGGGTGTTGCACTCACGATTGTGAGAAAATGGGTTCGATTCCCAAACCGGGCGTTTCGTTGTGTTCTTGAGCAAAGCACTTCGTTTCACATTACTTTGTGATCATCATCTGATATGTGACACTCGTTGCACCTGTACAGGTAATGTCGATTTGATGGAGCGAGTGAGCTTATAAACAAATCATTTTGTGTGGTTGTTTGGTGAAAAAACTGTCAAACCCTCATACGTCATCTAATGATGAGAGAGTCCATCATATATATATATATATATATACATACACACACATATGTATATATATATATTCTTTTATTCCTTCACTTTCTTCAGTCATTTGACTGTGGCCATGCTGCAGCATCACCTTTAGTTGAACAATTCAACCCCAGAACTTATTCTTTGTAAGCCTAACACTTATTTTATCTTTTTTTTTTTTTTGCCGAACCGCTAAGTTACAGAGGCATAAACACACTAACATCAGTTGTCAAGCTATGGTGGGGAAGGGGGACAAACAGACACATACATACACACAAATACACACACGACGGGCTTTCTTCAGTTTCTATCTACCAAATCCACTCACCTGGCTTTGGTTGGCCCGGGGCTATAGTAGAAGACACTTGCCCAAAGAACCAGGCAGTGGGTAGGAAGCAAAGCTATGAGAGAAATGGGAAATAAGCAGATTTCTTTAATGCTTTTAATGAATGAGAAAAAGAGTAGGGAGTCTCCTGACAAAACATTTCATGGTCTGTTTAACCATTCCTCAAAAGGTAACCCAGTTTCCTTCCCCAGTTCATATTAATCAAAAGTAAATTTATTTAATTTATGGATTTGTTTTGCAAGATTCCTGATGCAAAATCATGTGTTGAAATAGATATAGTTATATTTAGAAAGACAGAATGGACTAATCAGAACAGGAGGAGACACATGGGATGGAAGAGTTGCTGATGAGGTCACAAGTGTGTGACAAAAGATTTCTAGATAATGGACATAAGATAAAATAAGAACAATTATAAACGAGTGAAGAAGGAATACATAGTCTATGTGGTTATTTGACAAAAATAAATAAATAAGTAAATAAAAAATGACCATAGGCATAGGAGTGGCTGTGTGGTAAGTAGCTTGCTTACCAACCATATGGTTCCGGTTCAGTCCCACTATGTGGCACCTTGGGCAAGTGTCTTTCACTATAGTCTCGGGCTGACCAAAGCCTTGTGAGTGGATTTGGTAGACGGAGACTGAAAGAAGCCCGTCGTATATATGTATATATGTGTGTGTTTGTGTGTCTGTGTTTGTCCCCCCAACATTGCTTGACAACCGATGCTGGTGTGTTTACGTCCCCGTAACTTAGCGGTTCGGCGATAGAGACCGATAGAATAAGTACTAGGCTTCCAAAGAATAAGTCCTGGGGTCGATTTGCTCAACTAAAAGGCAGTGCTCCAGCATGGCCACAGTCAAATGACTGAAACAAGTAAAAGAGAGTAAAGAGTATCCCAAAGTATAACAAATTTATTACAGTACTTCTTAAAGGCCCACAGCTGGGCATTCTTTGACATTGTGGGGGGGGGGTGCTGTGTGTGTGATCTGGTAATTGTTGAGCTGTGCAAGTGCAGGCAGGAAGGTCAACATTAAAAGCATAGAGATGAATTCTACATGACAATAGGAGTATGTCAGAGGTCAGTCCTCAATCATCTGTTCATTAATCCTCCAAGTCCTTACCAAGGAATGGTTGCCTATGGGAACTCCTCTATGCAGATGACCTAGCTTTTATAGTCAAATCAGTGATAGAATTGTAGAAAAATTCCAGGCATAGAAATAAAACCTAGAATCAGGAGTCCTCTATGCTAACATAAAATAAGGCACAGAAACCATAAGAGAAATATCTGTGATGAAAAGGAGGAGGTAGGTATACCATATGGTGCACCCAATGTAAATATTAATAGAAGTACAAAAGGTGTAAGCTCACAGAGAAGTCTTAGCACTTAGCACTTGCTCCCTTTGTGCCTATGGCAAGTGCACAAGGGTAATAAGTACTAAGAGCACATGTGAAAAATCTGTCTCCAACACCCAGAAGTGCTTGATATTTTCTGATACTTAGGGGACCTAATTAGTAGCAGGAGTAGCAAACAATGTCCAGTTTGCTGGACATTATTGTAGAGCTGAAAACGAGGCAATTTCTACTCTTCTCCTCAGGAAGCCATCTACTTGCGATACTAAAGGCAGCCAGCATTCCAAGTGGTGATTTTTAAACTAATGGGTTAATTTTACCATCCAATCTGGGTACCAGAGGAATTTGAAATACCTTGAATTTGCAAAAATAAAAATAGCTATACAGATACATAAGGATCACTTATACAGACACCTCTAGTATGTGTGACAAATATAAGCTAAGTGAAATAACTGAGAGTGATCATAAGTGCCGTGGATTTTGCACAACAAATATGATGTAAGATATCCTAAATACCGGACAAGATAAATTGTTGATTTATTGAAAGTATCTTTGCTTCAAAAGGAGGTAAACATAGAGACAATTACAATAGAATCTGAATGAGAAGGGAAGATAATCTCAAGAATCAACAATTCTATGAAATTAAGATGCCATTAAGAAAAAGACTATCTGGGTTTGCTCTTTTTTTTTTATATATCTCAAGAAACAAGACAGCTGTGAACAGGTTTCTGCTCACTAAATACACACACAACAAACACACACACACAACACACACACACCACAAACACACAGATACACCACACACACACCACAAACACACAGATACACCACACACACACCACAAACACAGATACACCACACACACACCACACACACACACCACAAACACACAGATACACACCACACACACACACAACACACACACACACCACACACACCACACACACACAGATACACCAACACACACACACACCACACACACACACAGATACACCACACACACACACATACCACAAACACACACCACAAACACACAGATACACCACAAACACACACACACACACACATATCTGATGGACTCTCCAATCGGTTTTGATATACAAGGATCCAACAACCTATTCTTTCTTTGTCAGTCATTTATGCTTATGTCGGATAAGGCATTTGAGTCCTGCCAAAAATTTGCAAAGAGGCCCATACATGTTGTTTGCAAGACCAAGGATTACAGGTCAGTGCAGGCAGCATATTTGCAGTCGATTTTCTTTGTTTTGCACCCCCGGGCCTGTTAATGCTGTTGCGAACACTTTGATATGATGATCTCAATTTTGTTCGCTCCAAAGCGGTTTGCTCAAAGGTGTTGTGAGCCATACTGATGTACCAACATCTAAACACATGTACATTATATGTACAAACATTCACATGCATACACTCATACATGTAGATATGCTTACATACAGATATGCATCTATGCATATACTTTGTATATCTTTGCTTAGATGCCATTTGAGCAACAGTGGTGTTTATTTAAGTCATATTACTCTTTTACTTGTCTCAGTCATTTGACTGTGGCCATGCTGGAGCACCGCCTTTAGTCGAGCAAATCGACCCCGGGACTTATTCTTTGTAGGCCCAGTACTTATTCTATCGGTCTCTTTTGCCGAACCGCTAAGTGACGGAGACGTAAACACACCAGCATCAGTTGTCAAGCAATGCTAGGGGGACAAACACAGACACACAATCACACACACACACACACACACATACATATATATATATATATGTACATATATACGACAGGCTTCTTTCAGTTTCCGTCTACCAAATCCACTCACAAGGCATTGGTCGACCCGGGGCTATAGCAGAAGACACTTGCCCAAGATGCCACGCAGTGGGACTGAACCCGCAACCATGTGGTTGGTTAGCAAGCTACTTACCACATAGCCACTCCTGCGCCTATATATATATACACACACACAATATGTTTTGCGGCTCAGCCGTTCAAATTTCTTAGACACTTGAAAACAAGAGTTGACATCATGTCAGATACCTTGCCATAGATTAGAGTCTAAGAAACTGTGTCCAACCAATTCCAACATTTGAAATGTGGACAACAAAATAAAGATGATTATGGTGATGATTATGATGTAAGTCAATAAAAAAAAAATTCTTGTTTTCTTTGTGTTATGCATTATTTATTACTTATATACATACATATATATATATATATGTACTTTTTTAACTACTCATTTTGTTTACTCTCTTTATTATAACTTGTTCTTTTTGTTATTCTTTATTTCTGCATTTATTTTTCTTTTATGTTATTTAACTTCATTTAAACTTCATTTTATTTGAGGCACAGAATACATATGCTGCTATCCGTCTTAACAAAAGGGTTATCTTTTTGAGGGAAGAGCATGTGATCCGAGTTTTCATTCTCCCTGCAATAGCGAAGCAATTCCTCCGTTGTCCTACTTAAGTTTTCTCGAACCATGCTTTTCTCTCTGTGCAGCTCTTTCAACTCCTCCTTCAGCTGTTTCTGCATCTCAGCCTGGTAAGACATGTGGGTTCCCTTACCCTTCAGCAGCAGATAATTTGAGGGAGAAAGGAAAGGGATAAAAGAAGAAAGAAAAAAAAAGCAAAAGAAAAACAATTATCAACAGAAATTATTGATCAGAAACCAATTGCTAACAACTTAAGATTTGTTTCAGTACATTTACGGAAAAGAAACTGAAGAACTAATGAAGTAACAAGAATGACAACAACAAAAGAGATAGCAAATGATAATATTGAAAGCTCTCGATGACAAGGACAAAAGACACTGACAATGATTCCAAGAGATGTATGAAGTACCAACACCAAAACATATAGGCAAGCCAAAATCATATGGGCAATGCCAACACCAAAATATGTAAAGATATGGATGCCCAAAGAGGATGTGAATGATAGCAACAAAAACAAAATAAAGTAGTATAATAATCTTAAAAGATAGCAAGGCTGATAATGAAAGATGAAACCAATGGCGAAGAGAGGAATAAAACATGGCAGCAATGAGACTGAAGAGGACAGCAATGATGAAAGATAAACACAACCCAATAATGTATCAACACTTTAGCATTCAGATTACTCTGTCAAATGTAATGCTTATGCATTCACATGGTTATAAATTAATCATTTGTTATTTCATAGTGGCTGCGTGGTAAGTAGCTTGCTTACCAACCACATGGTTCCGGGTTCATTCCCACTGCATGGCACCTTGGGCAAGTGTCTTCTACTATAGCCTCGGGCCGACCAACAAAGCCTTGTGAGTGGATTTGGTAGACAGAAACTGAAAGACACCCATCGTATATATGTATATACATATATGTATGTGTGTGTCTGTGTTTGTCCCTCCCCCCAACATTGCTTGATAACCGATGCTGATGTGTTTATGTCCCGTAACTTAGCAGTTCAGCAAAAGAGACCGATAGAATAAGTACCAGGCTTACAAAGAATAAGTCCTGGGGATGATTTGCTCAACTAAAAGGCAGTGCTCCAGCATGGCCGCAGTCAAATGACTGAAACAAGTAAAAGAGTATGCAATTGTTTAGTTTTAAAGAGACACTATAGGAGTAGGTGTGAAAGGCCAGATATGACCAGTCAGAAGATAAAACAGGTAGAATATTTCGACCGAATATGGCCGGTTTAAATACTAAAGGATTAAAGCTTAACAACCATCCAAGAATTTTCTCATATGACATATGGCAGAACTGCTTCAATCATTTATTCAGAGTAATTAGCAATGTGTGCGTGGGTGGGTGCTTGGGTTCATGTGTGTGAATGCAATATTTTAATGTAGGGTGAAATGTGATAACATAGGCAAAAGATAAGAACCAATTGAAAGGAAATGGTAAAATCAGATTAACCCTTTCGTGTTCGCATTATTCTGCCAGAATTAATCCTTTTTTATCTACATTGTTTTGAGCTAATCATGCATTATCTTGTAGCTATGAGATATGTCCAGTTTAAATGCTAAAGGGTTAAGGAAGATGAAGAATGATTGAGAAACTGGACATGAAAAGATGGGGACAATGGAAGAAGAAAGATGGTGATACTTGATGAGGATAAATAATGACACCAAACGAGGGGAGATGATGACAGTAAGATAAAAGAGCAGTATCGGTAAAGAAAATGGTAGAAAATGACACAAGTAAGAGACAGCAGCAGAGGATAGAGGACAGCGACAAGAGATGACACCAGCACTGAAGACAAAAGATGACAATAACAATGTGATCAGGAAGGTGAAGAGAGAGAGGAGGACATTAGCAAGGAGATGGCAAGGGTGAAGAAACAGCAAAATGGTGATGGTAACAAAAATCACGATGATAAAAATAGCGACAACTACAATGAAGGATAACAACTATAACAAACGACAGCAACAACAACAATGAAATATAACAGTCATGACAATGATAAAATCTCGTAGCAGAAGAAGAAAGAAATAGAGGAACTCTTGACAGGGGACAGGAAGAACAAAATACATTAGGGTACTGTACAATAATGTAGGGAATATTTTAGTAAGGAAAAGCATTGAGGAAAAAAGAAACTTTAGTTAGTGAGCAGTAGTAAGAACTCCAAAAGAAACTAATCAATAAAGGAAGCAGGGATCATTATGAAGACTAACTACCTGTAACAGTAATTACTGGTTAACAGGTGAAGTAAAAAAAGCAATTGACTTAGAAGTTTGACAAAGTAACAATGAAGATCAAAAAGGGTAAAAAGGATTAAAAAGAATTATAGGTTTAACCCTTTGCCTCTCCTGTATATCAAATGTGACAGACAGGACATATTTCCCTGGTGTCCATACATCATATACAATAAACATAGAATTTTTTCTCAGCTACCAATGTTACTTGGCACCTATAAAAGTAAAGCTTTATATTACTCATAAAGCATGAAGCAAGGACTAATGATAAGTCTGGAAACAAACATGGACATTTAGGACAAACTTATGAAAATGCTTCGGATAGCCAAAAGATTAAACAGAAAAGCATAGCAGAGTGTTTTTCACAGGGAGCCATATTCTAAATAGAAAGCAAATTGCTCTACCAAAACTTGCCCAAGGCCAAGTTCTGTCTAGAAATTTCACATCTTGAATCTCTCTGAAGCAGAAGTAATTCAACTACTTTAGTTTGAATTGCAACACTGGACTTCATACAGGGATAACCACAACAACAATAACAATCACTTGGTACAGATGGCAATGAGTAGTAAGAGCTGCAGATGTATAACCCTTTAGCATTCAGATTATTGTCAAAGGTAATACTTATTAACTCACATTGTTTTAAATTAATCTTGCATTATCTCATAGTTTTGAGATTTTGTTGGTGTGATTGTTAATTCTTGGAAAGATAGGAGAGCCCAGCTCTGGCAAGTTAGGACATAAAAACAGGTAGAATATTTGGACCAGGTACGACCAGTTTACACACTAAAGGGTCAAGTTTAATCCTTTAGCTTTCACATTATTCTGTCAAGTGCAATACTTATTTATTCTCTTTGATAATCATGGATTATCTTGTAGCTTTGAGATTTTGAAGGGGTTACTGTTAATTTTAGAATGATATTATAAAGTTGGTATGAGATGCCAGATGTGGCCAGTTTGACCATAAAACAGGTAGAATATTTTGGCCGGATATAACCGGTTTAAATGTTAAAGGGTTAAATAATAAAGGAGGTTAAAACAATTGTGGAAGGAGTAGTAGTGTAAGTGATGTATAAGAAAAAGAAGGAAAGAATCTGTAAACCTAAATGATTAAGTATCATGAGAAATAGAAGTAGAAATAATTAGGTACAGCAAAACTAAATGAAGATGAATAGGAGAAGCAAAAGCAAACATAAGATATATGGAATGATGACTAGCAAAAAACAAAATGAATATATATTGAGAGAAGAAAGGAGAAAAGTGTAGCTAAAAGGAAAAGGTAACTGAAAGTAAGATGGAGTGCTTAAAAGACAAAAGAAGAAGGTAGCTAGAAGGAAGTGGGAGTAGATAAATGAAGAAAAGAGTAGCAAAATGAGAAAGGAGTAACAAAGAGAAGTACTGAGAACGGAAGCCACATAAATGCAGAGATGTAGCATAAGCTTAACAGCTGGAAGGCTAAAAGAAGACACCCTTATGAAATAGCAATAGAAGAGTTACCAAGGAATAGCACTATAGTTTCTGAAGAGCAAAAGCAAGAGAAAGCAGAATTATTGCAAATATTCAGGGAGTAACAAGCACCAGCTAAGAAAGGGCTAAAAAAAGTGGATTATTGAGGAGTAGCTGTTACATAGATAAAGAAAACAGAAGAGAGAATACAGTAGAAGTATGAAATAGCAGTAATACTATAATTAAGAGAGTAGAATCAGGAGTAGCAAGAATAGTAACAGAAATACTGATGATAGAATAAGATATGGTAGTAACAATATAGTCGTAGTTAAAGAAGGAAAGAAGGAGTTGTGCTTAGTAAAATTAAGATTTTGGAGAAAAACAGGAATATGTAAAGTAATTATAGTAATAAAAAAACCTCAAAGGAAAGGAACAATAGACATGGCTGGAAAACGGGTATCAGAATAGCAGTAATCTATTAGGGTTAAAAAGATCAATAACAAATAAAACAGCTGTATCATAAGGAAATTATGATTTCTAACATAACCATGACCACTACAAAGTGCAGTCCTTGTAGTGGGGTGACTTGTATGACTCAATGACCCTCAGAGTTATGCCAGTAGAGCACAAGCACCTGATACAGCCCCCCCCCATGCTGGACAAAGAGCCATATTCACTCAATGGTAAAATCACAGGTTAATTGAAATAAACAAACAGAAGCTTACTAAAATAACAACCCACCAGACTGGCCAAGTATATCTGGAATTCTAATAATTTATTTAATTAACTTGACAATAAAACAATAATAATGAGGTTTTTTTTAACCAATGAACAACTCAAAGGGCACAAAATAAAATAAAATAAAATAATACCAATTGGAAAAAAATATATCAAAACAAAAAAAAAACAGATAAAACAAATGCCAGGAGAAAAGAAGATCACTAAGAAACAAACGAAACAATGGCATTTATTCTAAATATTTTCTTAATAAACATCTAATTTTCAACACTACAACTGCAGATCTTATCAAGCTTCCCTCTCAATCCCCACAACATTTCCTCCTTTCAATAAAAAATAAATATAGTTCAATTCCACTTTGTTTCACTTAACCAGAGCAGTTATTGTCATACATCCTTAATTCATACCCAATGAGGTCTTCATCACAAAACTGTCTGAAATTAAGCCTGGCATGAAAACTTTATCACTAAACTAAAATCACATTAATATAAACATAAAATGCTTGAAGAAAAATGATATTGGAGATATTACACTGGATTCAAGGTCCTATGTTCATGCAAATTAACATAACATGCATAAGGTTTTTGTCTCTACCTTTTGTATAAATATTTATGGATTCGTAAGTGCTATGAAATTCTGCAAACCATATTATATCTATTTAAATGCTTCTGCAGAGAAAAGCATTGAACATGCCCATACTGCCAAACTGGACTCCATACAATTAACCAGTGCATGTCAGAATAGAAAGTGTGGTCCTCAACTAGATGGAGATATGGTATAGCTGGAGACTCACAGATCCCTCCTTGTTGTTCAGCCTGCTCAATCAGGGCTAACTTAAGTGCTACACAACAGCATTAACTCCTGCCATTTTTTAAGCGGAAAGTGTAACCTCTTGAAAGAGCTGTTCTTCACTCCTGCTCCAGAGCGTCGGCTGCGGGGTCATTCCGAAAAGCTCTACCTGCGACGATTTCATCTCAATCGAAGGAGAGGAGCTTTCTCCGTCCGGGTTGTGGATCCGTGGAACAAGCTGCCAGACGAGATGGTGAAGGGTGAAGATGCCGACGACCGCTTTGTTCAAAGCCTCCCTTGACCTCAAGTGGCCCGAACTCTTTACATGAACACCACCCTGTACTTAACTCCTAGTCCCCCTACATGGCCTTGCTATTTGCTTTTGAGCCAAACTAACTAACTAACTAAAACAATTGAATCAAATATTCCAATCTTAAACCTCAAGATAGCATACCCAAAAGTAAAGTTAAAGTGACAATGAATAAACCAATAATGCATAATAAAAATTAAAAAAACTTCCCCAACTCCATCAGTCTCTACCAATTCTCATCAATACTTACAAAGAGCAAACAGAATCTAACATGCTGAGCCTAACCACAACAGAAAGCATTTCTCTAAAAGCTGTGTGAGAAAATATGTAAAGTGATTAGTATTAGGCATATTCGTCAAGCTAAATTAAACCATGGTCGTACCACATAAAAAGTATCCATGCTGGCACCATGTAAAAATCACTTGTGTCTGCGCCACGTGGTTGCTGCTGCCAGTGCTGTCTGGCTGGCACCCATGCCAGTGGCACATAAAAACACCAGTCAAGCATTGAGTCTCATGGAGGCAGTGACAGGTGGCCGAGACCTTTGGTGATATACCGTGCTTGTGTAGACCTGTAAAGCCAAGTGAGACTGTAGTCATGGCAGATGTGAGTGTCAGGTCAATAGCACCCGTTCAGGTGACATAAAAAGCACCCACTACACCGTTCAACCCATGCCAGCATCGAAATCAAACATTAATTGATGATGATGGTGAAAAGTACCCATGCTAGTGCC
>NC_043004.1:40863476-40968476 GCF_006345805.1 Octopus sinensis
TTGAGAGAGGGCAAAAGAGAAGCAAACAGAGAAAACCCTGGTTTGACAACATCAAGGACTAGACAGGTTACAATATTGCAAACTCACTTGGCATGACAGATAAGAGACCAGTGGCAATGGCTGACTATGAAAGCATCTAGAGTGGCACCCTATTGACTGGATGCATCAGTTAAGGGATCTCGATGATGAGGATTATTATGAATTGTATAAAAAATTGTTAAACCATTTCATGTATAGTAGAAGTATAACCAAGTTATTACACAAAAATTGTTTCAACAAAATTTCATAAGGACCCTCAACACTTAAGGGTCATATCGACCCTGGCTGAGAATCACTGATCTGGATCACTCACTAG
This sequence comes from Octopus sinensis, assembly GCF_006345805.1. Classification (NCBI taxonomy): domain Eukaryota; kingdom Metazoa; phylum Mollusca; class Cephalopoda; order Octopoda; family Octopodidae; genus Octopus; species Octopus sinensis. The sequence goes on from NC_043004.1 coordinate 40,863,832, forward strand.
TCCAGCACCACATTCACCACCACCACCATCATCTTTATCACTACTACTACCACTGCCCTCAATATCACAAACACCACTATTTGGGTTATGTTTCTGGAGCCCTTATGGCTAATTTAGTCTCTGACATGTTTGTAAATGAAACAAAACGTGTTTTGTTGGACTCATTGTTTTTACTAAAAGAAATTAACACTCAGACCGAGCACTTTGAGTCCATAATTCTAAATGGCCTAACAATGTTCCAATGAACAAGTAGACATTAAATGTTGTTGATGATGATCTAAATGACAACAGACACTCTTAAGTAAACAATTTGTGGATCTTTTCGGTTTGAATGGCAGTTTTTAACATAATTTCTAGGTAACTAAAAAATGTTAAACTTCGTATACTGGTAGAATGTGTTTATAAAACATCTTTTTCTCTTGGCTTTATTGAGAAAATTCTATAGTTTGTAAGATATTTAGTCTTTAATTTCTTGCATTTCGGCAATTTCAACCAATCAATGACCGTCTATTGAGGTGAAAACATTATGTGCCATATGAATATGTCTCTCGTTTAAGAAACAGATTGGGTTTATTTACATTTGTGAAGCCCCACCCCTAACCTAAAACAGATTGAAATGCAATAGGTCAATACTAGGGTTGTAATTATGGGTGACAATTTCATATGACACCGCTAGAAAAAACTGCCGTTCAAACAAAAAGCATCCCAATTTGTTTTAGCAAAGTGGTCAATAAACCAAGTATATTTTTTGATCCAATCAAACTTACAACTCTTAATAGCTAGATACGTAGATGTTATATCAGACAAATGTTTGTTGTATGAAACAGATTGAATTAAATCTCAAATAAAAAATGGCTTTGTGCTTAAGAAGCTTGTTTTGCAACCACATGGTTTCAGGTTCAGTCCCACTGTGTGGTACCTTGAACAAGTGTCTTTCACTGGACCTTGCAAGTGAATTTGATAGAAACCATGTGGTAGTGGTAGTGTCACGTGTGTGTGTGTTTGTTTGTTTGTCACCCCACTGTTTGACTACCAGTGTTAGCTTCTGTAGGCCCCCACTAACCTAGCAGTTCAGCAAAAGAGATTGAAGAGGTAAGTACCAGACTTCAAAAAAAAAAAAAAGAACATGTAAATACTGGAGTCAATTTGTTTTAGTGAAACCCTACAAGATGGTGCCCCAGAATGGTCGCAGTCCAATGACTGAAACAAGTCAAACAATAAAAGAAACTTCAATTATCAGATCAAAGAAGAACCTTAACACAAGATGTTTTTAGTAAAAACATCACCAGAGAAGTAATAACAAAACAGTATTGTGAAAGTAAAACTGAACCAGTCTCATTAACTAGATGGCCATTTTATCAAACATGTATAAGTAAACAAAATCAAAGGTTATTACAATATTACTGTGAAGGTGCATGGCTCAGTGGTTAGAGCATCGAGCTTACGATCGTGAGGTTGTGAGCTCGAATCATGGACCAGGCTGCATGTTGTGCTCTTGAGCAAGACACTTTATTTCACGTTGCTCCAGTTCACTCAGCTGTAGAAATGAGTCGTGACATCACAGGTGCCAAGCAGTATCGGCCTTTGCCTTTCCTTTGGATAACACTGGTGGCATGGAGAGGGGAGACCGGTATTCATGGGCGACTGCTGGTCTTCCATAAAAGCAACCTAGCCTGGACTTCTACCTGGGAGGGTAACTTTCTAGGTGCAATCCCATGGTCTGTGTCATGACTGAAGGGGGTCTCAGACAATATTACTGGTTTTGCCAAATTGAAAACTAATTCAGCTGAACAGGATCGAAACCATTCTTTACAAAAATGCTGTGCTTGAGAAGACTCGTCAAGCCATGTGAAATCATAGTTGTGACTCCTTCCAGTGTCATGTGAACGGCACCCATAAAATTGTAATCGTGGCTGTTTCCGGTAGCATGATCTTTGAATGTCGGGCCTCACAGAGGTGATAGCAAGTGACCAAGACCACTGGCGATATGCAGTGCTTGAAAAGACTTGCCAAGCCAAGTGGAATTGTAGTTGTGGCCACAGCGAATGTTATATAAGTGGTACTGGTCAAGTTGTAATTGTGGTTGTTGATGGTGAAATATAAAAAGCACCCATTACATGCTTGAAGTGGTTGGCATTAGGAAGGGTATCCAGCCACAGAAAATGCATCAAATCAGACTGGAACCTGGTGCAGTCCTTTGGCTTACCTGTTCCAGTCAAACCATCTAACCCATGCAGTAAGAACAGTGGATGTTAAATGATTATGATGATGGTGTTTAGTAATAAATTTTTTTTAAATTCATTAATTTACGAAGAAATAAAATAGTCAAAGAGAAACACTAACACACTTTGAATTGAAGTTATAGCTATGGGTGATTGAGTAATAGTTTGTCACACGGAAGGTTTAGTAGACATACTGAGGTTTTACTGAATTGAAAATACACCCAGTGTTAGTTTCAACAAACAAGTTAACAAGGAAAGTTGATAGACAAATATATATTTGATCAAACTTATAAGGGTTTTTGGCTACAGTAAGTGTAGTTAAGGTTTTCTTTTTAAATAAAGAATCAGAAAATAATTGAGCAAAAATGAATGCTCAATGATTAAAATAAAATAGAGAGAAAAGGGGAGTAATAGAAGAAGAAAGAGCTGAGAAAGAAATGAAATCACAGGTGAGAGGTAAGAGAACAGGTGAGAGAGAAGGAAAAGAAAAAGAAGAAAGGATAGTGAAAGAGGGAAGGAAGAAGCTAGTAATAAAGAGAGAAGAAAGAAAAGTTGAGAGAGAAGAAAAAACAGGTACATGAAAGAACAGATTTGAAAAGAGAAGAGAGGGCAGGCAAGAGAAATAGAGAAAAAGACACCATGGAAAAAGAAGAGGCAAAAATGGATAAACTGCAATAGAAGTGAATTAAAACCAAAAAATAGAATTTGAAAAAGTGTCAATGTGTCTGTGAGAAACATTAGTGCTTATTTCAGCTAAACTTTGTAGTTCATGATACAGGCAGCTAAAACTGTATAATACTTAATTTGGACCTTTTCGGTTTGAACGGCAGTTTTTTCTAGCAGTGTCATATGAAATTGTCACCCATAATTATGACCCTAGTATCGATCTATTGCATTTGAATCTGTTTTAGGGTTAGGGGTGGGGGGAAGGATATCTTTTTTTTTCTTCACAAATGTAAATAAACCCAATCTGTTTCTTAAACGAGGGACATATTCATACGGCTCAGAATGTTGTTTACCTCAATGGACGTCAGTGATTGGTTGAAATTGCAGAAAAAAAACAACAAATATCTTACAAACTATAGAATTTTCTCAATAAAGCCAAGAGAAAAAGATGTTTTATAAACACATTCTACCAGTATACGAAGTTTAAAATTTTTTTAGTTACCTAGAAATTATATTAAAAACTACCGTTCAAACCGAAAAGATCCTTTAATTTTTATTTTTATACTAACCTGCCTAAGACCATCTCTGTGTCTGTGACTGAAAAGCTCCTGTTTAAAAATGTATTTAAATTAAAACCCTTTATCAAAATCTTATGTAAGAACCTATTATGTTCCAAATCCCAGCTTCATGAAACAGTTAATTATTTTATTAAATCTCTGCTAAATTCTTGATTACTCCCAAATTGAATTGAAACACCAAGGCAGTGTCTATCTGTAAAAACATGATATATCACCAAGCAATTAAATATTGCATCAAAAACCTATGTAATATGCAATCTAAACCCAGGAAAGCAATTACTTAAGTCATATGATCTCAACACATATATCCTAAAACAGTAACGAACCCTCCTATCTGGGTATCAATTTGGTTTACACTGAAGCATAAGTGTATATTTCTTATGAACAAAATCCAAAGATACACAGTCATTGACATGCCTATCAATATATCACTTGATATTGATTTCATCAATATAACATACACAATAAGGCACTTGGCCTAGTGGTTAGGGAGTCGCACTCACAACCAAAAGATTGTGGTTTCAATTCCCAGACTGGTGGTACATTGTGTTCTTGAACAAAACACTCATTTCACACAAAGACTAATTTATCAACACACATTACTTAACCGAGTTAACACAAACACATATACTCCAAACTAGTTAAGTGAAAAAAAAAGAAGTAAAGAACTACACATACTAATCTACCATTCCTAACACCTACCAAATTTCTCAAATGTTTATGTAGATCTTCCTATGACGAAAGACATTTGAGCTAAGCCCATCCCATTTTTTCAAACAGTATGTATCAAGAACATTATTAAATGTCTTTCCCCTTTTTAAGAGTGTGTCACTTGAGGGAGATTGGACTGCTATTTTCAGCAGTTTAAGTGACCCTTTTAAGATTCCCTCATTGGCTTGATCATCATCATCATATTCCTGTTGGCCCTCCTTTTTAAGATTGTGTCACTTGAGGGAGACTGGGCTGCTATTTTCAGCAGCTTAAGTGACCCTTTTGAGATTCCCTCATTGGCTTGATCATAATCCTCATATTCCTGTTGGCCCTCCTTTTTAAGATTGTGCCACTTGAGGGAGACTGGGCTGCTATTTTCAGCAGTTTAAGTGACCCTTTTGAGATTCCCTCATTGGCTTGATCATCATCATCATATTCCTGTTGGCCTTCCTTTTTTAAGATTGTGTCACTTGAGGGAGATTGGGCTGCTATTTTCAGCAGTTTAAGTGACCCTTTTGAGATTCCCTCATTGGCTTGATCATAATCATCATATTCCTGTTGGCCCTTCCTCAAGACACAAAATGTTTAGATTCTCCAGAAGTTGATTGCTCTGAAGTCAGCACACAGTGAATGTGTAGAAAGAAATGGTCTACATAAAGCTAGAGTGCCAGTTAACTCCTTAAAGGCTCACAGCAAATGGTTTTATAAAAATCCTATCACCACATCAACAATGGCATAGATAGTAGACAACCAGACATTAGAAATTTCGCAACGTTTAGTTTAATGCGTCATAACTGACAAATTGGAATCCGTAATGCAACTCTTTAACCTTTCAACTAAGATCGGTACTACAAAGAGTTAGAATAATATATCAAACTTGATTCAATTGGCCTGATGCCTTGTCAAAAGAAATCTATAATTCAGAGCAACATAGATTTTTACAGATGACGATGATTTTCTCTTGTAGTGATTTTTTTTTTCTTGTTCGTATATAACAACATATATATATATATAAATATATATATGATGTCTGGTAAACATACAAAAACCCAATTAACACGTTAGATCTTGTACGTACAAGATGTCAAATTACAGAAGTTATTAGTATAACAAGACCATTTAGTGAAAGAAGATAAAAGTAATTATGAAAGTCTTCATCGGCTGTGAAGAACAATCAGGATATAAACAGCTTTCTTAATACGTTCAACACTTCTCTACTTTTCTCCATTGCTATTTTTGAAAACTACCAACAAGAGTGCCAAAAAGAATTTACTGTTCTGGCTCCACGAAACAGCAGTTAATATAAATGAATTTTATTGTTTAAAATTTGGTCCTTTCCAAACGTCTCACAAGTGACATGTTGTCAATAGAAATTCTTTTACATTGCCATTAAAAATGTATAAATTCAATAATAAACATAAACTCAATAAAAATGTATAAATTCAATAACAGGCACGGGTGTGGCTGAGTGGTAAGAAGCTTGCTTCTCAACCACATAATTCCGGGTTCAGTCTCGGTGTGTAGCACCTTGGGCAAGTATTTACTATAGCCTCAGACCAACCAAAGCCTTGTGAGTAGGTTTGGTAGAGAGAAACTGAAAGAAGCCCAGCATACATATGAACATCTATGTGTGTGTGTCTTTGTGTCTGTCCTCCCATTACTGCTTAACAACCAATGTTGGGGTGTTTGTCCCTGTAACTTAACAGTTTGGCAAAAGAACCTGATAGAGTAAGTACTAGGTTTAAAAAATAAGTCCTGAGGTCAGTTTGTTCGACTAAAACCCTTCAAAGCAGCAGTCAAAATGATTGAAACAAGTAAAAGAAGAAGAATAAAAGCATAATACTAATAGATTATATTTCTTCTGCTAGTGCCAGGATTCTCATTATGTGTGGAAAATGCTGCCCATAAGACTGATCGTGATGGAAGCTTTACTTTAGGCTATCTAGGTAGAGATGCCACATGACCTAATGTGTATTGCACTCAGGGTTGCAAGATTGTGGTTTCAACCAGTGCTGGATTAACCATTAAACAAAATAAGCTCATGCTTAGGGCACTATGGGAAGGCGAGGATGGGGGACCCCCAAAGAAATGGTAAATGGTTTATGTCACAAATGAAATCACTTTATACCTGCCAAAAATAATATTGAAAGTGGTTTATATGATTGGAAATATAATTTTGAAGTGTTCGTGGTGTCCAAGGAGGATCTGGTTAAAGACTTTGCAAATTAAAAAACAAAGTGCGAGAAAATTTTTCAGATATAAATAAAGTGGAAGTATACGAAAATAAACATTATTTTCTCTCTTACTGTTAGTTTTGTTTCATTTAAAAAAAATAAAAATTTATTTCATGGTTTATTGTTGGTTATATTTTGAATTGCATATACATGGGGGCACCAAAATCTGCCAAGTGCTCAGGGCCTCTATCAGTCTTAATCTGGCCCTGGTTTTAATTCCCATACCAGCAGTGCATTGTGGTCTTAAGCAAAACACTTCATTTCACTTTATTCCTGTCTACTGAGCTAGCAAAAATGAGTAATCCTGCAAATAGACTGGCATCCTATCCAGGTGGGGAATTTATATGCAATAGAAACCAAGAAACTAACTGGCCCTTAAGAGTCTATATGACTCAGGAAGGAACTTTACTGCGACTACCACTTAGCTGCAACTAGGGAAACCTTGCTACAGATGATAACCCAGGAAAATCCCCTGACCGGGGGTCTTGCAAGCCACACTTTGTATTCAGTGGTCAAAAGGATGAACCGTTCAATCCACACAGTGGATTCCAGATGGTTGGGATAGGTTGTTCAACCACACCAAAGGATAATTTTTTGTGCCATCTCTTAAGATGGCACAAAAAGTAGAGATGATTCTACAGTATCTGATGACCTCACAACAAAGCATTCAAATCTCATCAACATCAACTCGCTTGGACTTGTGTTCTTTAAAGGTCAATAAAACATAAGCAACAGTAAAATAATGTTATATCTACTCTGATAACAAAAAAGGGAAAAAAAAATATTCATTACAAATTAATAAAAAAAAAATATTTCAGCAATCTGTAAAATATTCTAGATTATGCATGCATGTACACAAGTGCATGAACATGTGTGCATGCGTGAGGTTATATGTTCTTAATGATCATAGAATTTCACCTTGCTGTCAAAAGTGAATAAAATGGTTATTTTCCCCTGCAATGTTTTAACCTTGTGTAATGTTTACTTAAAAGACATACCTTACATTTCAATGTTGTTTTGTTTTTAAGCCCAATATTTACAAGCTATTATTTACAGCTTTAATTACTTTAAGTATCAAAATATATAAAAAAAAAATGATTTCACTCTCTCTTGAAGTTTCTAAATTCTTATGATTTTTAAACATAAAGGATCTTTTTTTAATGATCTGTGATTTATACTTGTTTATGCAATGTAAATATAAATATGTCATAATCTGACCTAATATCTATTGTTTGCCTGTTTATCTTTTTATTGTATTATTTTGTACTCACACATACATACACATATATGCCTGTGACTATAGTTATGCCTACTCCTATATATGAATATATTGGAGTCCACTCTGCAGGGTGGTTGGTGTTAGGAAGGGCATCCAGCTGTAAAAACCATGCCAAAACAGACACAGAAGTCAGGTGCAGTCTTCTGCCCGGCCAGCTCTTATTAAACCGTCCAACCCATGCAAGCACAGAAGGCAGATGTTAAACGATGGTGATGATATATATATAGGTATGTAGGAGGGGGGCTCCAAAAGGGGTGTTAGGGAGTAGCATTCCTGCCTTCCTGAGCTAGTTCACCACCACATTTCTTAAAAATCATGGTAGAGGCCTTGGTCTCGGGACCACTCATGTCTAAAAACTGAGGTTGGAGGTAAGCAAGGGCATGTTCCCCGTAGAAAATTCAGCACCAAAAAAGCCTCATTATAGCAAAGGAGAATGGGCACCAGCCAGCCAGCCAGCCCAAAGTTTGGCGTGAGCTGCACCTGCCTACCTCGGTTGCTATGGCATTGAGGTACCCCTGTTAACAGGCACAAAACCCAGATTTAAAACACTGGATGATGATAATGATGATACATATATATATATATATATATATATATATATTACATACATACACATACACACAATAGGCTTCTTTCAATTTTTATCTACCAAATCCACTCACAAGGTTTTGGTTGCCTCAGCACTATAGCAGAAGACACTTGCCCAAGGTGCTATGCACTGGGACTGAACCCAAAACTATGCAGTTGCAAAGCAAACTTCTTACCATGTAGCCACACTTGCACCTGTCTCAGTATGATACAATTATTGACTTGTGTAAAACAAGGATATGTGATATGGTATATGTGTGGGATCAATCTGGAAAGCTAGCAATTTATCACACAGAACCTACCATTCACCTTAATAACAGAACTTCATTACTTTTTATAGCCCAGCCTTATTCAATAACCACTTTCAGTAACGAAAGTTTTGAGTCTTTAGACAATAAATGAAATGCTCAAGTTATTCTGAAACCCCACAAACCACCTACACCTCCTGTGTAAACTCATCCAGAAATAATCAAATTTAAATACTCCATAGCAAAAAAAAAAAAAAAAATCAGTTACATAAACTATTGGACTACTTTTCAGGAATTGTTCAGACATTGGTAATTGCCTGTATTCATTTCCATACCCAGTATTTAAATAGCAATAAGTGCTTCCTATTGCAATGTCACAGTCTGTATGTGTTACATCTCAATTTGTGTTCTCAGAGGAGTCAGGGTTTTTTTTTTTTGTGTGTGTTTTTTTCGGGGCTCCACCACCACCACAACACTTCTTTCTGAGAAAATTGTGAGAGAACTTAATATAACGCTATGTAAGATGGACAAGAGAATCTAGTTTGCCATTGTGTTTGAATAGTCCAATTTGTACCTGCATATATAGAATTGGCAGGCTTAAAGGAGAGATTAATGTCACAGCTATTTGTAGGATTACAATTTGTATTTTGTTTTTGATGAAAAGAGAGAGAGGGGAAGAGAGAGAGAAGAGAGGGGAAAAGAGAGAGAGAGAGAGAGAGAGAGAGAGAGAGAAGAAGAGAGGGGAGAGAGAGAGAGAGAGAGAAGAGAGGGGAAAAAGAGAGAGAGAGAGAGAGAGAGAGAGAGAGAGAGAGAGAGAGGGGAAAGAGAGAGAGAGAGAAGAAGAGAGAGAGAGAAGAGAGAGAGAGAGAAAGAGAGAAGAGAGGGGAAGAGAGAGAGAGAGAAGAGAGGGGAAGAGAGAGAAGAGAAGAAGAGAGGAGAAGAGAGAGAGAGAGAAGAGAGGGGAACAGAGAGAGAGAAGAGAAGAAGAGAGGGGAACAGAGAGAGAGAGAAGAGAAGAATAGAGGGGAAGAGAGAGAGAAGAAGAGAGGGGAACAGAGAGAGAGAAGAGAAGAAGAGAGGGGAACAGAGAGAGAGAGAGAGAAGAGAGAAGAGAGAGGGGAAGAGAGAGAGAAGAGAGGGGAACAGAGAGAGAGAGAAGAGAAGAAGAGAGGGGAACAGAGAGAGAGAGAAGAGACGAAGAGAGAGAAAGAGAGAAAGGAAGAGAGAGAGAGAAGGAAATAGTGAAACAAAATAAAACAGAAAGTGCGTGTTGAGTGGGTAAAAAAAAAACACTGAGTAAAAAAAAAGTGGAAAAAAACACATGAAGAAAAAATTGCATGAGTGAAAATCAGAATAAGTACATGATAAAGAAAGAAGAAGTAAGAGAGAGAGTATGTGAGAGAGAAAGAGTATAATCAAAAGAGAATATCTATAGAGGAGAAAGTGAAAGTGTATGATGTGAGAAAAATAGATTGGTTGAAAGTGAGAAGGTGTGAATGAGAAAAGGTAAGAGTGGTATGGGTGTGAAAGTGTGTGAGAATACAAGAGTGTAGACATCAATTTCTTACACAGGTGACTCAAATTCATGTGATAGAAGAGAATAAGAAGTTGGGAGCAATAATTATGAACAGAAAATAACATGTAATTTCAAAATATATTTCAAATAAATAAATAAATAAATAAAAGGAAAATAAGAAATTATGGACAATAATTATGAATTTAAAAAATAATGACAACAAAACAAGCAATTTCAAAATACATATAATTAATCAATAAAATTTATAAATGAACAAAATATCAAATAAAACATAAAAATCATGTCTTTAGTTTTAAACCTATGCCATTATCATCATAAGGCATTAAAATTGGACAAATTAGCTGGAAAGACAGACTTTCAAGAAAGCACTTCTATTGCTTTAATTATATTTTCTTAATTAACACACAAGTAGACCTACACCACTCATTAAAATAACTTTAATGCCCGTTTTTCTATGCCGGCATGAGTTGAATGGCTTTTATAGCATCTTGCCACTCAACACTTGACACACACAACAACAGAGAAAAATGGCCAACTTTACTGCTGTATATGGCACGTTTCCACATGGTTTTTACAACTGGATGCCTTTCCTATTGTCAGTCGCTTTACAGCAAACACTAGGAATATTTTATCACACCATTGGCACAAATGAGATTACTTATCAGAATTCCTGAGTTTCCCTCAGCCATGCATCTGAGTTTATTTGGGGCTATCTTCCATCCTAGATAAGGTAAGTATTCTTGAGGCTTGTAGAGTCTACATCTTTGTTTGTTCATTATATCTACTAGTTACTTATTCTCTAAACCAGTGCTTTTCAACCTTTTTGCTGGAGCGGAACCCCAAGGAAACATTCCACTGGCTCGAGGAACCCCTGTGCAATAATTTAATAGTCTTATGCACACATATCTGCACAGGAGAATTAAAAATTACTGCCGATTTTAGCAGTTTTGTAACTTCTTGCGGAACCCCTGGACTGTACTGGCGGAACCCTGGTTGAAAACCACTGCTCTAAACACACTACTGAAGCTATTTCAAATTAATATAAGAGCATCTATGTGCCTGCTTAATCTGCTAAAAATACCATCCAAATCTCCCTCAGATCCTGCCCCCTCTCCCCTAATCATCTTCAAAAACTAGGAAGGACATATTGGGTAATGTCATTCAAGATAAATTATGCCTGAAAAATAGACAGGATGGTTACAACTGGAATGCCTTAGACCTGCTCAGAGAAAGCAGGCTACCATACATATCTACTAATATTCACCTCTGCCTTAGTGAAGGTAGAGGTATTGTTTTCAGTTGTGTTTGTTTATCTGTGGACAAGATATCTCAAGAACCAGTGGCTGGATTCAATTGAAACTTTCAGGGATGTTTGGCCTTGTGACTGGCACGAACTGATTAGATTTTGGGATCAATCCAGTACCGGTCGAGGATTCTGGATTATTTTTCATTTTTTCCACTTAATTTTTGAGAGCAGTCAAGTTCATTTTTAGTATTCTCATTTGTGAGAAGAGTTGAGTTTATTTCAGATATTCTCATTTTAAAAAATCGTCTCCAGCTAATCATTGTGAGGACATTGGTGTTGCTTTGGCGGAGGTTTGCGCTCTTTGAGTGCTCTTATTGGGGCTGTTTTTGCATGCTGTTTTCCAGCTAGGTGTCCTTCCTTGTACCCATAAATCGAAGAAAAAAGCATTAATGTATACCTTTTATAGCAAAGCTTCTCAGTAACATACTCTTTATTCTTTTTTACTCTTTTACTTGTTTCAGTCATTTGACTGCGGCCATGCTGGAGCACCGCCTTTAGTCGAGGAAATCCACCCCCAGGACTTATTCTTTGTAAGCCTACCACTTATTCTATCGGTCTCTATCGGGGGACAAACACAGACACACAAACACATATACATACATATATACGACGGGCTTCTTTCAGTTTCCGTCTACCAAATCCACTCACAAGGCTTTGGTCGGCCCGAGGCTATAGTAGAAGACACTTGCCCAAGGTGCCACGCAGTGGGACTGAACCCGGAACCATGTGGTTGGTAAGCAAGCTACTTACCACACAGCCACTCCTGCGCCTATATATCAATAATGCCTGCATATCTTTTATCAATGGTGATTAGTGAGATACATGATGTAAAATTCTGAGCACATTCATACATTCATAAATTACATCCCATAGGAAATTTTTATTTATAAATAATTTATTAAATGTTAAAATATCAAACTAATTCCTAAGTTAGAGCTCAACAGAAATACCACCAGGAAACCATGCCTATAAGATTTTCATTTTACAGTATTTAACCCTTTTACTAACTACCAACCTGCCTAAGGCACCCATAGTTCTGTGAAACCAACTTCCTGTTTTAAAATATCTAAATTGAAACTTTGCATTAAAATTTCTTGTTAATTTATGTTCCAAATACCAGACTACTAACATGCAGATACTGAATTTGTTAAAAATTGATCGAAATTGTGTACACTATGTCATATGAAATGAGAAATCCAAAAAGTACCCTACAACCAGAAATGAGTTACCCTGGTTCCTGTGGCTCGAGCACACATACACAGAACCAAGTACGCTTAGTTCCTGCACAGTAAGAGCCAATAAAAACAAATTCTTCATTATTTGCAAAATTAACTGAAGCTAAGGCAGTGTATAGAAATACAGTAACAAAAGGGCTAAAAATTCCATTACAAGTATTAAAAGATTTTTTTTTTTTCAATATTTATAGCCACACTACATCTCCATTTGTTTGACTCCTTGATCTTAATTTACTATTATGTGTGTGGCACAAATCCAGTAAGATTTGGCTATACATTCAGGAATAAGACACCCGATGACGAAAGATCAAACTAATCAAACTCAATGATAATTTAGATACAAATATTGGAAAATCTTTCACCTCTAAAAAGATGAGGTTAATAGACTGATTAAATTATAATATCTAATTAGCAACAACTCATTTCAAACAATTAGATATTTAACTGTGTCAAAAGTTCTTCATTTGCTTTTCTTATTTCATTATTTTTATTTTATTTTATTTATTTTTTTGCCTGTCTTTAAAAATATTTGATAGTTTTTATATATTCTACAGTAACTTTTAATGCGGCTAATAATTATTTAGGAGACACCCCACCCCTATCATCATCCTCCCACACTCAAACTCATTCTTTATAAAACCACCAAAAAAATACTGATGAACCGTTATAGCCTTCCAAGAAAAAAAAATAAAAAGAGAAAAAAAATGATTTGTTTGGAAAGATGTTAGTATAATTGGACACATTCACTGAATATTGAGAAATATCTGTAAATATCAGAACAAGGTGATAAAAATAATCTTTCTGTGGGGGAAACAGGAATTATATCATGCTTGACAGGTTTGGCAATAATGCTTATAGGAACAGCAGAGGGTGGTTCCAAAGATATAACTTTCGCAAATGACATAAGATATATATCATGAGAAATGCAAATAAAATCAACGAGATTAAGTAACTCACTTTTAAGGCTGTTTTAAGTCTTATCAGCAGGTTTGCTTTACCGTACAATTAGAATACACCTGCAACAGAAGAAAAAGAAAAACAATTTAGTCTATGAAATTCAATGTGTTGAAGAATCTAACTTGAAATTTGCAGAAACAAAGTAACATTAAAAGTGGTGAGGTTGACATTTTCATGACACTTTATGAACTCTCTCCTAACATTGTAGAACTGCTACAATGGAAAAAGCACTTATATGCATTAAATGCCAAAGGTAATTCACCTCAGCACAAACATGTAATGTTGTGTGCAATTCAAATTAATAGCTTCTGTCTGATGTGGGGACACAGGAGTCAGATAAATATAAATTTCAAGAATGAAGTAACGAAATACTTAGCATCTTGTGTATGGAGTTGTGAGCCAAATAGTTTTACTTTCTTACTTTGTGGCTTTTTGCTACTTTGTGTGTGTGTGTGTGTGTGTGTGTGTGTGTGTGCATATGTGCACATGCATTATGAACATCACTGTGGTAATGTCCACTTCTACATGCTTGCATGCATCAAACAGAATTCGCTGAGATAGGTTTTAATCTTTCTACAGCCAGATATTCTTCTCATCACCAACTTTCACCTTTTCCCAAGCAAGTTAATATTTCCTCATGACCAAACATATTTTCACAGCACTTTATAAACAAAGGACACTTCTTGTGAGACTATCAGGTAGTGTCGAGACAAGAAGACACAAGCACACATGCAAAGACACTTGCCTAAAGTGCCACAGTGGGACTGAACCAGTTTGACAACATCAGTAATAATAACAATAATAAGGGTTTCAAATTTTGGTACAAGGCCAACAATTTTGGACAGAGGGATTTAGTTAATACCATTGATGTCGTTACTAGACTGGTACTTAAATTTATTGACCTTGGAAAGATGAAAGACAGAGCTGACCGTAGTAGGGTTTGAACTTAGAACTTAAAGAGCCAGAACAAATACCACATATCATTTTGTCTAATGCTCTAAAATATTTAATAGTGTTTCATGCACTGTATATGATGATTAAGATTGGCTCCCAGCTCGAAGTCATTCAGTAGAATGAAGTTTTTGTATGTAATGAATTACGTGCTGCTATAGCTTAGCATGAATAAACTTTGTAGGAGACCAGTTAATAACAATGATCTTCCACTCAATGACCCAGATTAGCCGAGAGACAAGATACAATGCTTTTGATACAACAGCATGAATGTAGAAATTTCTAGATACTCGTCATCATCATCATTTAATGTCTATTTTCCATGCTAGCATGGATTGGATGGCTTGACAGGAACTGGCAAAGCCAGGGATCATACCAGGTTCCATAACCTGTTCTGGCTTGGTTTCCACAGCTCGATGCCTTTCCTAATGTTAACCACTTAACAGAGTATACTGGGTGCTTTTTATAGGTACCATCACCAATGCTTTTTAAGTGGCACCATCACCAATGCTCTTTATGTGACACCATCACCAGTGCTTTTTACATGGCACCATTACCAGTGCTTTTTAAGTGGCACCATCACCAATGCTCTTTATGTGACACCATCACCAGTGCTTTTTACATGGCACCATTACCAGTGCTTTTTAAGTGGCACCATCACCAGTGCTTTTTACATGGCACCATTACCAGTGCTTTTTAAGTGGAACCATCACCAGTGCTTTTTACATGGCACCATCACCAGTGCTTTTTAAGTGGCACCATCACCAGTGCTTTTTACATGGCACCATTACCAGTGCTTTTTACATGGCACCATTACCAGAGCTTTTTACATGGCACCATTACCAGTGCTTTTTACATGGCACCATTACCAGTGCTTTTTACATGGCACCATCACCAGTGCTTTTTACATGGCACCATTACCAGTGCTTTTTACATGGCACCATTACCAGTGCTTTTTACATGGCACCATTACCAGTGCTTTTTACATGGCACCATTACCAGTGCTTTTTACATGGCACCATTACCAGTGCTTTTTACATGGCACCATTACCAGTGCTTTTTACATGGCACCATCACCAGTGCTTTTTAAGTGGCACCATCACCAGTGCTTTTTACATGGCACCATTACCAGTGCTTTTTACATGGCACCATCACCAGTACTTTTTACATGGCACCATCACCAGTGCTTTTTACATGGCACCATCACCAGTGCTTTTTACATGGCACCATTACCAGTGCTTTTTACATGGCACCATCACCAGTGCTTTTTACATGGCACCATTACCAGTGCTTTTTACATGGCACCATCACCAGTGCTTTTTAAGTGGCACCATCACCAGTGCTTTTTACATGGCACCATTACCAGTGCTTTTTACATGGCACCATCACCAGTACTTTTTAAGTGACACCATCACCAGTGCTTTTTACATGGCACCATTACCAGTGCTTTTTACATGGCACCATCACCAGTGCTTTTTACATGGCACCATTACCAGTGCTTTTTACATGGCACCATTACCAGTGCTTTTTACATGGCACCATTACCAGTGCTTTTTACATGGCACCATTACCAGTGCTTTTTACATGGCACCATTACCAGTGCTTTTTACATGGCACCATTACCAGTGCTTTTTACATGGCACCATCACCAGTGCTTTTTAAGTGGCACCATCACCAGTGCTTTTTACATGGCACCATTACCAGTGCTTTTTACATGGCACCATCACCAGTACTTTTTACATGGCACCATCACCAGTGCTTTTTACATGGCACCATCACCAGTGCTTTTTACATGGCACCATACCAGTGCTTTTTACATGGCACCATCACCAGTGCTTTTTACATGGCACCATTACCAGTGCTTTTTACATGGCACCATCACCAGTGCTTTTTAAGTGGCACCATCACCAGTGCTTTTTACATGGCACCATTACCAGTGCTTTTTACATGGCACCATCACCAGTACTTTTTAAGTGACACCATTACCAGTGCTTTTTACATGGCACCATCACCAGTGCTTTTTAAGTGACACCATCACCAGTGCTTTTTACATGGCACCATTACCAGTGCTTTTTACATGGCACCATCACCAGTACTTTTTAAGTGGCACCATCACCAGTGCTTTTTACATGGCACCATTACCAGTGCTTTTTAAGTGGCACCATCACCAGTGCTTTTTAAGTGGAACCATCACCAGTGCTTTTTACATGGCACCATTACCAGTGCTTTTTAAGTGGCACCATCACCAGTGCTTTTTAAGTGGCACCATCACCAGTGCTTTTTACATGGCACCATTACCAGTGCTTTTTAAGTGACACCATCACCAGTGCTTTTTAAGTGGCACCATCACCAGTGCTTTTTAAGTGACACCATCACCAGTGCTTTTTACATGGCACCATCACCAGTACTTTTTAAGTGGCACCATCACCAGTGCTTTTTACATGGCACCATTATCAGTGCTTTTTAAGTGGCACCATCACCAGTGCTTTTTACATGGCACCATTACCAGTGCTTTTTAAGTGGCACCATCACCAGTGCTTTTTACATGGCACCATTACCAGTGCTTTTTAAGTGGCACCATCACCAGTGCTTTTTAAGTGGCACCATCACCAGTGCTTTTTACATGGCACCATTACCAGTGCTTTTTAAGTGGCACCATCACCAGTGCTTTTTACATGGCACCATTACCAGTGCTTTTTAAGTGGCACCATCACCAGTGCTTTTTACATGGCACCATCACCAGTGCTTTTTAAGTGGCACCATCACCAGTGCTTTTTACATGGCACCATCACCAGTGCTTTTTAAGTGGCACCATCACCAATGCTCTTTATGTGACACCATCACCAGTGCTTTTTACATGGCACCATTACCAGTGCTTTTTAAGTGGAACCATCACCAGTGCTTTTTAAGTGGCACCATCACCAGTGCTTTTTAAGTGGCACCATCACCAGTGCTTTTTAAGTGGCACCATCACCAGTGCTTTTTACATGGCACCATCACCAGTGCTTTTTACATGGCACCATCACCAGTGCTTTTTACATGGCACCATCACCAGTGCTTTTTAAGTGGTACCATCACCAGTGCTTTTTACGTGGCACCATCACCAGTGCTTTTTAAGTGGTACCATCACCAGTGCTTTTTAAGTGGCACCATCACCAGTGCTTTTTACATGGCACCATCACCAGTGCTTTTTACATGGCACCATCACCAGTGCTTTTTACGTGGCACCATCACCAGTGCTTTTTAAGTGGTACCATCACCAGTGCTTTTTAAGTGGCACCATCACCAGTGCTTTTTAAGTGGCACCATCACCAGTGCTTTTTACATGGCACCATCACCAGTGCTTTTTACATGGCACCATCACCAGTGCTTTTTAAGTGGCACCATCACCAGTGCTTTTTACATGGCACCATCACCAGTGCTTTTTACATGGCACCATCACCAGTGCTTTTTACGTGGCACCATCACCAGTGCTTTTTAAGTGGTACCATCACCAGTGCTTTTTAAGTGGCACCATCACCAGTGCTTTTTAAGTGGCACCATCACCAGTGCTTTTTACATGGCACCATCACCAGTGCTTTTTACATGGCACCATCACCAGTGCTTTTTAAGTGGCACCATCACCAGTGCTTTTTACGTGGCACCATCACCAGTGCTTTTTACATGGCACCATCACCAGTGCTTTTTAAGTGGCACCATCACCAGTGCTTTTTACGTGGCACCATCACCAGTGCTTTTTACATGGCACCATCACCAGTGCTTTTTAAGTGGCACCATCACCAGTGCTTTTTACGTGGCACCATCACCAGTGCTTTTTAAGTGGTACCATCACCAGTGCTTTTTAAGTGGCACCATCACCAGTGCTTTTTACATGGCACCATCACCAGTGCTTTTTACATGGCACCATCACCAGTGCTTTTTAAGTGGTACCATCACCAGTGCTTTTTACGTGGAACCATCACCAGTGCTTTTTAAGTGGTACCATCACCAGTGCTTTTTACATGGCACCATCACCAGTGCTTTTTAAGTGGCACCATCACCAGTGCTTTTTACGTGGAACCATCACCAGTGCTTTTTAAGTGGTACCATCACCAGTGCTTTTTACGTGGAACCATCACCAGTGCTTTTTAAGTGGCACCATCACCAGTGCTTTTTACATGGCACCATCACCAGTGCTTTTTACATGGCACCATCACCAGTGCTTTTTAAGTGGCACCATCACCAGTGCTTTTTACATGGCACCATCACCAGTGCTTTTTACATGGCACCATCACCAGTGCTTTTTACGTGGCACCATCACCAGTGCTTTTTAAGTGGTACCATCACCAGTGCTTTTTAAGTGGCACCATCACCAGTGCTTTTTAAGTGGCACCATCACCAGTGCTTTTTACATGGCACCATCACCAGTGCTTTTTACATGGCACCATCACCAGTGCTTTTTAAGTGGCACCATCACCAGTGCTTTTTACATGGCACCATCACCAGTGCTTTTTACATGGCACCATCACCAGTGCTTTTTACGTGGCACCATCACCAGTGCTTTTTAGTGGTACCATCACCAGTGCTTTTTAAGTGGGACCATCACCAGTGCTTTTTAAGTGGCACCATCACCAGTGCTTTTTACATGGCACCATCACCAGTGCTTTTTACATGGCACCATCACCAGTGCTTTTTACGTGGCACCATCACCAGTGCTTTTTACATGGCACCATTACCAGTGCTTTTTACATGGCACCATCACCAGTACTTTTTAAGTGGCACCATCACCAGTGCTTTTTACATGGCACCATTACCAGTGCTTTTTAAGTGGCACCATCACCAGTGCTTTTTACATGGCACCATTACCAGTGCTTTTTAAGTGGCACCATCACCAGTGCTTTTTAAGTGGCACCATCACCAGTGCTTTTTACATGGCACCATCACCAGTGCTTTTTAAGTGGCACCATCACCAGTGCTTTTTACGTGGCACCATCACCAGTGCTTTTTAAGTGGCACCATCACCAGTGCTTTTTAAGTGGCACCATCACCAGTGCTTTTTACATGGCACCATTACCAGTGCTTTTTAAGTGGCACCATCACCAGTGCTTTTTAAGTGGCACCATCACCAGTGCTTTTTAAGTGGCACCATCACCAGTGCTTTTTACATGGCACCATTACCAGAGCTTTTTAAGTGGCACAATCACCAGTGCTTTTTAAGTGGCACCATCACCAGTGCTTTTTACATGGCACCATCACCAGTGCTTTTTAAGGGCACCATCACCAGTGCTTTTTAAGTGGCACCATCACCAGTGCTTTTTACATGGCACCATTACCAGTGCTTTTTAAGTGGCACCATCACCAGTGCTTTTTAAGTGGCACCATCACCAGTGCTTTTTACATGGCACCATTACCAAGCTTTTTAAGTGGCACATCACCAGTGCTTTTTAAGTGGCACCATCACCAGTGCTTTTTACATGGCACCATCACCAGTGCTTTTTAAGTGGAACCATCACCAGTGCTTTTTAAGTGGCACCATCACCAGTGCTTTTTACATGGCACCATTACCAGTGCTTTTTAAGTGGCACCATCACCAGTGCTTTTTAAGTGGCACCATCACCAGTGCTTTTTAAGTGCACCATCACCAGTGCTTTTTACATGGCACCATTACCAGAGCTTTTTAAGTGGCACAATCACCAGTGCTTTTTAAGTGGAACCATCACCAGTGCTTTTTACATGGCACCATCACCAGTGCTTTTTAAGTGAACCATCACCAGTGCTTTTTAAGTGGCACCATCACCAGTGCTTTTTACATGGCACCATTACCAGTGCTTTTTAAGTGGCACCATCACCAGTGCTTTTTAAGTGGCACCATCACCAGTGCTTTTTAAGTGGCACCATCACCAGTGCTTTTTACATGGCACCATTACCAGAGCTTTTTAAGTGGCACAATCACCAGTGCTTTTTAAGTGGCACCATCACCAGTGCTTTTTACATGGCACCATCACCAGTGCTTTTTAAGTGGAACCATCACCAGTGCTTTTTAAGTGGCACCATCACCAGTGCTTTTTACATGGCACCATTACCAGTGCTTTTTAAGTGGCACCATCACCAGTGCTTTTTAAGTGGCACCATCACCAGTGCTTTTTAAGTGGCACCATCACCAGTGCTTTTTACATGGCACCATTACCAGAGCTTTTTAAGTGGCACAATCACCAGTGCTTTTTAAGTGGCACCATCACCAGTGCTTTTTACATGGCACCATCACCAGTGCTTTTTAAGTGGCACCATCACCAGTGCTTTTTAAGTGGCACCATCACCAGTGCTTTTTACATGGCACCATTACCAGTGCTTTTTAAGTGGCACCATCACCAGTGCTTTTTAAGTGCACCATCACCAGTGCTTTTTAAGTGGCACCATCACCAGTGCTTTTTACATGGCACCATTACCAGAGCTTTTTAAGTGGCACAATCACCAGTGCTTTTTAAGTGGCACCATCACCAGTGCTTTTTACATGGCACCATCACCAGTGCTTTTTAAGTGGAACCATCACCAGTGCTTTTTAAGTGGCACCATCACCAGTGCTTTTTACATGGCACCATTACCAGTGCTTTTTAAGTGGCACCATCACCAGTGCTTTTTAAGTGGCACCATCACCAGTGCTTTTTAAGTGGCACCATCACCAGTGCTTTTTACATGGCACCATTACCAGAGCTTTTTAAGTGGCACATCACCAGTGCTTTTTAAGTGGCACCATCACCAGTGCTTTTTACATGGCACCATCACCAGTGCTTTTTAAGTGGAACCATCACCAGTGCTTTTTAAGTGGCACCATCACCAGTGCTTTTTACATGGCACCATTACCAGTGCTTTTTAAGTGGCACCATCACCAGTGCTTTTTAAGTGGCACCATCACCAGTGCTTTTTAAGTGGCACCATCACCAGTGCTTTTTACATGGCACCATTACCAGAGCTTTTTAAGTGGCACAATCACCAGTGCTTTTTAAGTGGCACCATCACCAGTGCTTTTTAGTGGAACCATCACCAGTGCTTTTTAAGTGGAACCATCACCAGTGCTTTTTACATGGCACCATTACCAGAGCTTTTTAAGTGGCACAATCACCAGTGCTTTTTAAGTGGCACCATCACCAGTGCTTTTTAAGTGGCACCATCACCAGTGCTTTTTAAGTGGCACCATCACCAGTGCTTTTTACATGGCACCATTACCAGAGCTTTTTAAGTGGCACAATCACCAGTGCTTTTTAAGTGGCACCATCACCAGTGCTTTTTAAGTGGAACCATCACCAGTGCTTTTTAAGTGGAACCATCACCAGTGCTTTTTACATGGCACCATTACCAGAGCTTTTTAAGTGGCACCATCACCAGTGCTTTTTAAGTGGAACCATCACCAGTGCTTTTTACATGGCACCATTACCAGAGCTTTTTAAGTGGCACCATCACCAGTGCTTTTTAAGTGGCACCATCACCAGTGCTTTTTAAGTGGAACCATCACCAGTGCTTTTTACATGGCACCATTACCAGAGCTTTTTAAGTGGCACAATCACCAGTGCTTTTTAAGTGGCACCATCACCAGTGCTTTTTAAGTGGAACCATCACCAGTGCTTTTTAAGTGGAACCATCACCAGTGCTTTTTACATGGCACCATCACCAGTGCTTTTTACATGGCACCATTACCAGAGCTTTTTAAGTGGCACAATCACCAGTGCTTTTTAAGTGGCACCATCACCAGTGCTTTTTACATGGCACCATTACCAAGCTTTTAAGTGGCACAATCACCAGTGCTTTTTAAGTGGCACCATCACCAGTGCTTTTTACATGGCACCATCACCAGTGCTTTTTAAGTGGAACCATCACCAGTGCTTTTTAAGTGGCACCATCACCAGTGCTTTTTACATGGCACCATACCAGTGCTTTTTAAGTGGCACCATCACACAGTGCTTTTTAAGTGGCACCATCACCAGTGCTTTTTAAGTGGCACCATCACCAGTGCTTTTTACATGGCACCATTACCAGAGCTTTTTAAGTGGCACAATCACCAGTGCTTTTTAAGTGGCACCATCACCAGTGCTTTTTACATGGCACCATCACCAGTCTTTTAAGTGGAACCATCACCAGTGCTTTTTAAGTGGCACCATCACCAGTGCTTTTTACATGGCACCATACCAGTGCTTTTTAAGTGACACCATCACCAGTGCTTTTTAAGTGGCACCATCACCAGTGCTTTTTAAGTGGCACCATCACCAGTGCTTTTTACATGGCACCATTACCAGAGCTTTTTAAGTGGCACAATCACCAGTGCTTTTTAAGTGGCACCATCACCAGTGCTTTTTACATGGCACCATCACCAGTGCTTTTTAAGTGGAACCATCACCAGTGCTTTTTACATGGCACCATTACCAGTGCTTTTTAAGTGGCACAATCACCAGTGCTTTTTAAGTGGCACCATCACCAGTGCTTTTTACATGGCACCATTACCAGTGCTTTTTAAGTGGCACAATCACCAGTGCTTTTTACATGGCACCATTACCAGTGCTTTTTACATGGCACCATTACCAGTGCTTTTTAAGTGGCACCATCACCAGTGCTTTTTAAGTGGCACCATCACCAGTGCTTTTTAAGTGGCACCATCACCAGTGCTTTTTACATGGCACCATTACCAGAGCTTTTTAAGTGGCACAATCACCAGTGCTTTTTAAGTGGCACCATCACCAGTGCTTTTTAAGTGGAACCATCACCAGTGCTTTTTAAGTGGAACCATCACCAGTGCTTTTTACATGGCACACAAATGAAATAAATAAAATACAGTAAAATAACAAATTTGTTTTCATCAGAAGCACGTAGGATGGCCATTTCTTCAAGTTACAAGAGTTTCTGCAACAGCACTTGAAGAAACGAATTTTAGCATTTGAATTTAGAACCCAAAAGGTCAGAATTAATACTGTAAGGCATTTTTCCAACACTGCAACGGTTATACCTGTCCACCACCCTTAATAGTTCTTTTCTGATTTAGGCACAAAACCAGCTATTTTGAGGGCAGAGAGTTAAGAAATACCACAGTTCATTTCATTCCCAACATTTCAACAATTCTGTTAACTCACTGCCATAATAATAATAAATGCCCTGATCCAGTACCAGGCAGTGGTTCTCATGGCTCCTGATCTTAACTGATTGGAAGTGTTATCATGTGCATTGTTTTGTCTTGGTATAAAAGATGGGCTACAACGAATATTCTGCTCAATACCAGATTTGCTTGTCAGTTGTTTGACTGTAACCAGTTGTCCTTTGGTGGCTAACATCTCTGATCATGAGCAGAAGTAGTGGGGGGAGCTCATAGCCATGTATTGAGAGAAAATCTTTGGGGTTTGAATAATTCATCTCTGGAAACATGGGTGTTTCATTCAACATCCTTAAACAACCTTTATTCAAGGACTTTTTGAGTGGGATGGGTGACTCGACCTGAAGAAAATTCTAACTAGGACCCACCTGCAAGGTCATGTGCTGTTTATCTTGATATGAGATCACCATGTTGCACACATATAGTTGTGATGCATGTGTCTGGTGTACCCTTATCAGAAGGATAGTCATGATGGGTAAACTGGGCTTTGTATATTTGTACTCCAGTATTACTTTGATGGCATGCACTGCTCTCACACTCAATAATAATAATAATAATCCTCTCTACAATAGTCACAACACCTGAAACTTTTGGTGAGAGAGGACTAGTTGATTATATTGACACTAGTGCTATTTTACTAACCTTGAAAGGATGAAAAGCAAAGTCTGAACAAATAATGGTATCACCAGAGTTTGAACAAATAATGGTATCAAATTTTAGCACAAGGCCAGCAATTTCAGGGGTTCTTATTTTATCAACCTTCAAAAGATCATTTAACATCCCTTTTTTATATATAATCATTATCGTTTCCTTAACCCTTTAGTATTTAAACCGGCCATATCCGGCCAAAATAGCTAATCTGTTTTATGTTCAAACTGACCAGATCCAGGTTCTCACACCTACCCTACAATGTTATTCTACATTAAGTAATTACACCATCAAGATCTTGAAGATATGAGATAATGCATGATTAATTCAAATGGGAATTCAATGGGAATCAATAAGCATTAGGTTTGATAGAATAATCAGAACACTAAAGGATTAAAGTCCACTGGGTCAAGCGAAATTCATCAAGAAAACTTTTCTACAGCTGGTTGTCCTTCCTGCTATCAACCCTCACTTTGATTCCAGTTAAGGCAATAATCCTCAGCTCTATCGAATATCTAATCTAACAGTCTAGACCTGGCTATGTAGAGAACTGAAAACAAACGATACCGTTTGAACAATGAGCTCTGACATGCTTTCATGGTCACCTGAAAGAAAAAGGTACCATCTGTGTGGTCCAGTAAGACTGTTGTTCAGTCAGTGGACACACATGATGATGAAAAGAAAGGCAAACTCACATAAACACAAATACATATGACAGGCTTCTTCAGTTTCTGTCTACTATTAAGCTCAAGAGATATTGGCCAACCTGTGGTTATAATATAGAAAGCCAGCTGACAGTATTCACAGAGTGATCACATGGTGTGCATATGCATATAATATTGCGTGTGTGTGTGTATGAGTGCACAAGGGTAGTGTTTATCACCAATTTAACATGGGTGTTCTCTAAGAGAAGATGATACAGCTATTTTGACCCCAGGAAGACATCTTCTCCAGCTGGTTAATTTAGTGCGCTTTCACATTCAATATTTATTGCAAGTGGGAGATAACTCCTGCCATCCTAGCTTCAAGACCACCAGACCATGTGATTTCAATCATAGCACCATCCGATTGTGGCCGTTTGCCAGCCTCGTCTGGCACGTAAAAAGCATCCACTACACTCACGGAGTGGTTGGCATTAGGAAGGGCATCCAGCTGTAGAAACACTGCCAGATCAGACTGGGCCTGGTGCAGGCTTCTGGCTTCCCAGACCCTAGTTGAACCGTCCAACCCATGCTAGCATGGAAAGCGGATGTTAAACGATGATGATGATGATGATGTATACAGAGAGAGAGAGAGAGAGAGAGACACACACACACAATTAAAATTCAGGCGCTCACCTCAGCAGCACTTCATGCAGGAACCTGGTGGCCAGCAAAGTGTTTGAATAACAGTATAAAGGTTGCACCTTTTGATTAACCAAAGAATGATTGGTTATACGTAAGCTAATTATTAAAGGAGCACTTTGCATATTCAAGGCATGTATTTCAAGCAGGTATGTTATAATTCTTACAAAATGAATAACGATAATATTAATTGAGGAAAGAGAAATCAAATTAATGTTGCATGTGTTTTAATGAATGACCATTTAAACCATATTACACACGAAACTTGTGCAATTTTATGTAATAAATTTAGAGTTCACTCACTTCTTCAGACATTATAATTTGATCCACAATCGCGCGCGTGCGTGTGTGTGTGTGTGTGTACACACACACACACACATGTGTGAATCTAGGACTATTCATCTAAAACTCTTCAGTCTAAAGAACTTTGGTCTAAGGTGACTTTTGTATAAATGCACTAAAGTCTAAAGTCATTTTTGTCTAAATGCTATTTAGTATAAAGACATTTTTGTTTAAACTCACTTTTGTCTAATAACTATTTTGTCTATACAATTTCAAAAAAAAATGTAAAAGATCTAAATAACTATACTCTAGTAATCCTTTTTGTTTTTAGACAAAAATGCTCTTAGACCAAAATGTCATAGACTAAAGTGGCTTAGACCAAAGTGCCATATCCCGTGTATGTGTGTGTGTATACATACATGCACAACGTAGCACCAGCTGGAGACATGGGATGAGGTGGTGCAATATGATCTTCGGATATTGAATCTCATGGAAGCAATGACGAGTGACCAAGACTGTTGGTCATTTGCTGTGCTTGAGAAGATGTGTCAAGCTTAGTGAAACCGTAGTTGTAGCCAGTGCCAGTGACATGTTGGAGGTATGGAGTGGGGAGGCACCCATGCTGGTGACATGTTAGAGGCACCTGTGCCGGCAACACATTATAGGCATCTGTGCCAGCGACATGTTGGAAGCATCCATGTCAGTGACACACCAAGGGCACCTGATACATTCTGTGGAGTTAGAGCACTTAGCTACTCTTTACTCTTTTACTTGTTTCAGTCATTTGACTACGGCCATGCTGGAGCACCACCTTTAATTGAGCAACTCGACCCCCAGGACTTATTCTTTTGTAAGCCCAGTACTTATTCTATCGGTCTCTTTTGCTGAACCGCTAAGTTACGGGGACATAAACACACCAGCATCGGTTGTCAAGCAATGCTAGGGGGACAAACACAGACACACAAACACACACACGCATATATATATATATATATATATATATATATGTATATATATATATATATATGTATATATATATATATATACATATATACGACGGGCTTCTTTCAGTTTCCGTCTACCAAATCCACTCACAAGACTTTGGTCGGCCCGAGGCTATAGTAGAAGACACTTGCCCAAGGTGCCACGCAGTGGGACTGAACCCGGAACCATGTGGTTGGTAAACAAGCTACTTACCACACAGCCACTGCTGCGCCTACATCCCTTTATATTTTGAGTTCAAATCTTGCCAAGGTCATCTGTGTGCATGTCATCCTTTCAGGATCTCATGAAAGAAAGGACAAGTTAAGCACTGGAGGTGATTTAAAACATCATAAGATGTGCATGGAATTATTAAGACGCACGGAATTACTATAGAAGACATGAACCAATAATATGGTTCATGAATACCAAACTGGACTGAAGGCTGTTAGTTATTGCTTTGCAAGTGGGATGAGGAGAGGAGGGGGGGTCAAGCAATAGTAACGGAAATCATTGACCATATAGTCCAGAAGATTAAATGGAATGGAAGAACGAATATATATATATATATATATATATATATATATATATATATATATATATATATTATATCATATTAAAAGATGAAAAACCCTCAAGACTTCCATAGATACAAGTGTTTATGATGTGGAAGTTATTAGATAAGGCAATGATTACTTATACACAAATATCACACACATATACACATGCACACACATAAACACATACACATAACTGTGTGTGTGTGTGCATTTATACAACATATATACATATGGCAGAGACAGAGATTGATTCTCAAGTACTAGACATATAGATTATAATGACATAAAAAGTTGAGCAATGTTTCATTTTATTTCCATGGGAAAATTCTGAGACTTTTTATATCTGTATATAAATAAACTAATTATTGATATCTTCATTGCTTCTGACTAATATACATATATATATCATCATCATTATCATTTAGCGTCCGCTTTCCATGCTAGCATGGGTTGGATGGTTCAACTGGGGTCTGGGAAGCCAGAACGCTGCACCAGGCCCAGTCTGATCTGGCAATGTTTCTACGGCTGGATGCCCTTCCTAATGCCAACCACTCCGTGAGTGTAGTGGGAACTTTTTACGAGCCAGACGAGGCTGGCAAACGGCCACGATCAGATGGTGCTTTTTACATGCCACCGGTAAGGGGGCCAGGCAAGGCTGGCAACAGCCACGATCGGATGGTGCTTTTTACATGCCACTGGCACGGAGGCCCATCGGAGCAGTGCTGGCAACGGCCACGTTCGGATGGTTCGCTTACATACCACCGGCACTGGTATCACAGCTACAATTTCCATTGATGTTGATCAATTTCGATTTTGATTCTGATTATCACTTGCCTCAACAGGTCTTCACAAGTAGAGTTTTTTGTCCATATACCACATACAGTTTGATTATCCAATGAAATACACACACACACACACACACACACACACACACACACAAACAAACATGCATGTCAGACTCTACATCAGAAGAGTGATACACATATACACTTACAAATATCTACATACTAGTGGACTAGCAAATACATTTACATATCAGTTTGTCTACGCATATATATGCACACATTCAAACTCACTATATTAGGAGGGCAACAGATCAACACACAACTGCACTTAACTGTATGTTCTTTAAGCAGAAGGCGTCCCTGGGAAATTTTTTGATGTTATTAATTGCTAAATCAGTGAATAATTTTCACCCAAAACTCAAAATTACAGTTCTGGCACCTAAATGTTAGACTGTGCTTTGCAGAATTTTATGTTCTAAGTAAGGCACATTACTTCCTTTACCTCCATTCTGCTCTAACACTAAATAAAGTCTCTTATTTTAGGGTGAACAAATTGCTATCAGCAATGACATCTAATTATAAAAATACACACAAGACAATGATAATAAAACTAAATTTCAAAGAATACCAATGTTCTAATAGAAATCTGCTTTGGTGTGGTTGTGCATCACACAGGGAGATAACCTTTTTTTTGTTCCTTCTCGAGCCATCCACGGCTCATAAGGGCCGGTTTCCCAGTTTCCTTGGCGTATAGGTTCCCCACCTAGACGGGACGCCGGTTCGTCGCAGGTGAGCTGCAAGATGCAGGAGGAAAGAGTGAGAGAAAGTTGTGGCGAAAGAGTCAGTAGAGGTTCGCCATTACCTTCTGCTGGAGCCGTGTGGTGCTTAGGTGTTTCGCTCATAAACACACACGTCACCCGGTCTGAGATTCGAGCCCGCGATCTCAGGGAGATAACCTGTAAGAGTTATAACCCCAAGGTTCACAAAATTCCCATAACATCAATCCTCAAAAGTAACTCTTCATAGACACAGCATACATTCCATGTAGGAGGAAGAGGCTCTTAACCCTTTAGCATTCAGATCATTTGGTCAAATGGAATGTTTATTTAGTCACACTGCTTTGAATTAATTCTGGATTATCTCACAGCTTTGAGATTTCAATGATTTTGCATATTTTTAGAATGACAATGTAGGGTAGATGTAAGAGGTTGGACCTGGCCAGTTTGAACAAAGAAAAAAAACGAACCAATAAGAGTCACTTGATTTGCTAAAGATAGCAACCTAACTCACTCAAAGCAATTGGAGTAGTAGTCGTACAGGGGCAAGTGCTGTAACAGTGCGTATTTGCATCCACCATTTTGTTGGCAATTGGTGGATGACACTTTTGCACTACTCTGGTGACAACCCTCCAACTGATGGGTCTGCTGAGGGTTTCACAAGACCAGAGTGTAAAGCCTACTTCAACTGTTTTTAGCGGCCTCCTTTTACAACACACAGAGGAAACATCGAGTCTATTCTTTTACATGCTAGTGCCCACACAGCACATTCTTTGACATGCCGGTCCCCACACAAAACAGTGGTGTGTGGATGCCAGTATGTCGAAGAATGGGAATACATAAAAGAAAAACCCAAACACTGGCCAAGGACTCGAAGCTGAGATAGAAGGATTTTCGATTGTGACTGTAGCATAAAATCATAGCTTTCCCACTAGAACCATTGAAGGGATGAAATAAGGGGAATACGTTAATTCTTTTGTGTTTAAACACGGCCATATCCAGCTGAAAAAGTTCACCTGTTTTATATTGAAACTGGGGATCTTTTCGGTTTGAACGGCAGTTTTTAACATAATTTCTTGGTAACTAAATAATTTTAAACTTCGTATACTGGTAGAATGTGTTTATAAAACATCTTTTTCTCTTGGCTTTATTGAGAAAATTCTATAGTTTGTAAGATATTTGGGGTTTTTTTCTTCAATTTTTGCAATTTCAACCAATCAGTGACGTCTATTGAGTTAAAAAGCATTCTGTGCCGTATGAATATGTCCCTCGTTTAAGAAACAGATTGGGTTTATTTACATTTGTGAAGAAATAAAAAATACCCTTCCCCCACCCCTAACCTTAACGCTAAAACAGATTGAAATGCAATAGATCGATACTAGGGTCATAATTATGGGTGACAATTTCATATGACACCGCTAGAAAAAACTGCCGTTCAAACCGAAAAGATCCGAAACTGGCCAGATCTGGCCTCTCACAGCATCCCTATAATATCCTTCTAAAAATTAACAGTTACCTCATCAAAATCACAAAGCTACAAGACAATGCAAGATTAAATGAAAAAACTGTGTGAATAAATAAGCATAACATTGGACGGAATAATCGAAATGCCAAAGAGTTAAATAACTGCAGAACATGTAGAGATTAGAAAGAAACAATTAACCACACAGTCTCTGATCAACCAGTTCCAACCAAGAGAAAATACATGTACAGACATGATTGACTTGGGGCTTTCATATACAGAAATTTAAACAGAGACATCAAGATTAATTGACTGGATATCGTTGTCAAGGACACCCAGGATAGGAAATGCCTCTTAATCAAATTATCAGTCTTAACCAATTATAATGCATCACACTTTAAAGAAATGGAGAAATTAATGAGACATCCAACTCCTGACAGCCAGGATGTTTTTTTGGGGTTTTTTTGTAGGTGCAGTCATGGCCATGTGGTAACAAGTCTGTTTCCAAACTACATGGTTTTAGGTTTAGTTCCACTGTGTGGCACCTTGGGCAAGTATCTTTTGCTACAGCCCCAGGATGACCGAAGCCTTGTGAGTGGATTTGGTAGATGAAAATTGAAAAGAGCTTATTCTGTGTGTGTGTGTGTGTGTGTGTGTGTGTGTGTGCTTACATGCATGCATGCATGTGTGTGTTTATGGAACACAGTATTTTCCAGCATATAAGTCGAATTTTTCAGACCAAAATTTACAGCCAAAAAAGGTAGGTCAACTTATACACCAAGACAACTTCCATGTGAAATGCAGCAGGACTTGGAAAGATAATGACAATGTTTGAATGTTTACACCAGTGGTTCTCAGCTGGGGTTCATATGGCCCCTGAGAGTCAATGTAAGATTCTTGGGGGTCGACACTGCAAAATAGT
Organism: Octopus sinensis; assembly: GCF_006345805.1. Taxonomy (NCBI): domain Eukaryota; kingdom Metazoa; phylum Mollusca; class Cephalopoda; order Octopoda; family Octopodidae; genus Octopus; species Octopus sinensis. The sequence continues at coordinate 40,895,215 of NC_043004.1, forward strand.
AAACTGGGGATCCACAATAGTATTTTAAGAGTCCTTGAAAGAATTTTGCTTTAGATGTGTGTATTGGTATGTATTGTAAGAAGCAGCAAAGTTTCTTTAACATTTTACACATTTTACGAATGAAGGTGTGAAAAACAAAATAGGAATTTCGAAAGAAGTTTCTATAAAGCTACTTTTTAAACATTGAATGTCTATGGGGATATACCAGAATAAAATGATAATCAAAGGGGACCAAAGACAAAAAATGGTTGAGAACCTCTGGTTTACACTGTATATTACATCAACATGTAAGCCAGAAAATGCACAATGTGCACAACATATAGAAAGCAACACTGCTAGGTACTGTATATCTTATACTCAGAGTAATGCTAATACAAAGGAAAATACAAAACCAAAACAAAACTTTGGATGTAACCGAGGTTCAGAGACCTTATTTATAATGTGTGTTTTCATTGTACTATCAAGTAAGACTGTGGAGGCACGTGGCTTAGTGGTTAGGGTGTCAGCATCATGATCGTAAGATTGTGGTTTCGATTCCTGGACGCATTGTGTTCTTGAGCAAAACACTTCATTTCACATTGCTCCAGTCAACTGAGCTGGCAAAAATGAGTGACGCTGCGATGGACTGGTGTCCCATCCAGCTGGGGAACACATATGCCATAGAAACCGGGAAACTGGGCCCATGAGCCTGGCTAGGCTTTAAAAGGGTGCATTTATTTTATTTTATCAAGTAAGACTGGGGTGGAATAATAATCCTTTCTAATATAGGCACAAGAAATGAAGTTTTGGAGGAGGTGGGGTTTAGGCAATTACATCAAGCCCAGTGCTCAATAAATACTTATTTCATTGCCCCAAAAAGACGAAAGACAAAGTCAACCACAGCAGAATTTGAATATAAATGAGACAAGATCATAACAGAGAGTTAAAATGATGAATCAGAAATGATGTGTAGCTGATATTATCAACTTGCTTGCAAATTAGGCCAGCAATGCTAACCAGTATATCTGAGGACAGCAATATTTAACTTGAACTTTCAGATAGTCAAGTTTGGTATTTAAGCATAAGTTAAAAAGAGAAGAAAAAAAAACTAGAGAGACGGGGAGAGAGAAAGTAAGCCTGCCTCTCATTTTATAGATTCAAATATCCAATTAAAAATTAAGAGATATGCAAGTAATGGAAAAATGGACGATGATGATGTAGACATCACAAAAATGTTGTCGGAAACCCTGGTGACAGACACATACACACACATCCACATTTATAAAATACCAGTGTGTATGCATAGACAAAAAAATGTTCACACACAGTTAACACCATCTAGAAATGAGCAAATGGGAGAGACTCTATGTGGATACTCAAAATTGGAGAAATAATAGCCAAATTTCACTGAAATAAAACCCAACAGTCTTAAAATAAAAATACTTAGAATTAATGTAATTCTAGATGTGTTAGATTGGAAAAAAGAATTATCAAAGGTAAAACATCATCCCTGGAACTAAGAAAAAATCATTTTCCAATCACAACCAATCTGGATATTTAACCCTTTCAATACCAACCCGGTTGAAACCGCCCCTGGGTCTGTAGTACAAATGTCATGTTTACTTAAGTTTTGAATTTAAATCTTCCACCAAACCTTAGTTACAATTTATGTTCCTAACACTAGCTTAATGATAGTGAACTTATTTTATTAAATTCTTTGTTATATTTAAAATAATTGAAAGAAACACAGAGCATCTCAAAATAAATACGGTAACAAAAGGGTTAAGTAGTCGTTCGAATTGCTAAAAACAAGCCACATCCCACCACCAATCACATCCACCCATTCTGAAGAGACAGACACAGTAAATAACACAGTGCCACATATATCAAAAGACATGATGGGTAATGAAAATGTTTTGGATAATATCTACAAAATCATGTCTACATAATCACGTCTACCCTGCAGGTTAAACAACTAAAACGCTTTATCACTTAGCCAACATCTGTAACAGCTGTAGAGGAAATGCAAAAATAAATATTGATAGCTAACAAGGACACAAGGCCTCAAATATCAAGACAGTTCAAAGTTGATTATAGCGATCCCAATATTTAACTGGTACTTTATTTTATTGACCCAAGAAGGCTGACAGGCAATGTTTATATCAGTGTAATTTGAACTTGAAATACAGAACTTGAATACACACCTAAATACAGCAAGGCATTTTGTCTAGTATTCTAGCATTTCAGCTAATTCTCTTTGTGTCCATTGTCCAAATTTTACCAAAGTGACTCTTAGCAAACAGGATCCATTATGAGCTCCACAGAGACTTTCAGACCAGACTGTATATGTAACTACAAAATTTTCTGAAACTGTTCAAGAGCACTTTGTAGATTTCCAACAGCTAGTGCCAATCAAGAACCTTAAATGGTTTATTATTCAATACTATGGTTAATCTTCTTGATACCAACTTGTCTGAGACTACTTTTGGGTTTAAAAAAAAAAAAAAATCTGTCTTTTAACCCTTTAGTATTTAAACCCACCATATCCAGCCAAAATATTCTGCCTGTTTTATGTTCAAACTGGCCAGATCTAGCCTCTCACACCTACCTTGCAATGTCATTTTTAAAACAATAGGCAACCACATCATCGATATCTCAAAACTACAAAATAATATGAGACTAATTCAAAACAATGTGAATAAATAAACATTACGATCAGACCCCCTTCAGTCATGACTGACCGTGGGATTGCACCTAGAAAGTTACCCTCCCAAGCACAAGTCCGGGCAAGGTTGTTTATGTAAGACCAGCAGTCGCCCATGCATACCAGCCTCCCCTCCCCATGCCACCCATGTTATCCAAGGGAAAGGCAAAGGCCAATACAGCTTGGCACCTGTGACGTCGCAACTCATTACAGGTGAGTGAACTGGAGCAACGTGAAATAAAGTGTCTTGCTCGAGAACACAACACGCAGCCCGGTCTGGGATTCGAAATCACAACCTCACGATCGTAAGCTCGATGCTCTAACCACTGAGCCATGCGCCTTCATTTGATAGAATAAGCTGAATGCTAAAAGGTTAAAGTGTTCTCTTTTGAAACATGGTTGTTCTATCAAAATATTTTCATGTTTCAAACACCAGCTTAATATAGTGACACATGCTGGGTCTTGACAGATGCAAGAGTTTAGTTGATTATATCAACATTCCTATTTTAACTGATACTTATGTTACTGAGTTTAGAAGAAGGGGAAAAAAACCAAAAAATTTACCAGGGCATGCTTAATATGCCAATAAATAGGTAAAAAAAATTAGATATTTTACTAAATCCCTACAAATTCTTGATATTTTCAAAATTAACTGAAAATATTAGACAATGAATTTTGTTAATCGGGAAAGCCTACACCCACACACATAATGCCATATTTTCTGGCATACAAGTGAAATTTTTCAAACCAAAATTTACAGCAAAACAATACACAGCCCAGCTTATACAGCAAGTCAACAAGGGTCGAAAATTCCATGTGAATAGAATTTAGAAAGATAATGATGATGTTAGAATGTCTACACAGCATTGCATACACTATACATTACATCAGCTTGTATGTCAGAAAGTACAGAATATAACTTCTGCCTGTCTTCTAAACCAGAGGTCCTCAACCACTAGGCTGCAGACCGGTCCCAGTACGTGGATCATTTGCTTCCAGGTTACAACAAAATAATTAACTTGTTTAAAATTATATAATAGATAAATTGAATATTGGACTTCAATTTTAATTTAAAAAGATTTATTTGAATATTCAACATTCATCTACTCAAGACTATCTATCATAGCTGTAAGTACATTTTATAATTAATATAAATTTTTATATTTAATGTATATTTTACATCTACCTTTACTATCTATCATAACTGTAATTACATTTTACAATTAATGTACATTTTAATTTATTTGCAATAATTTTCAACTAATTTTCTGATCTTAACTTACTTTCAGGTTTTAAAGAATTTCAGTACAATAGAGTGAAAAGATGATACATTTTGTTCTTCCCTTTAATAAATTTCTCTTTACTGAAATACACCTAAATTACACATGTATGCCACTACCACTCTGCTAAAAGATTGTCCAGCATGAAGCCAGTCGGTGGTATGAAAAAGGTTAGAGACAACAGTTCTAAACAGTTAATTAACCCCTTAGTGTTCAGATTACTCTGTCAAATATAATGCTTTTTCATTCACATTATTTTGAATTAATCCTGCATTATCTTGTATGAGAATTTGATGATGTGATGGTTTATTTTGAGGATGTCATTGTAGGATATGAGTGAAAGGCCAGATCTAGATGGTTTGAGCATAAAAGAAGTATAAAATTTGGGCAGGATATGGCCGGTTTAAATGCTAAAGGGTCAAGTAATCAGGTATTTGTCTTCATCAGAAATGTCTACCACTCATTTAGCTTCTAAAAACAAAAGAAAAACCCACTTCATGAACAAAGAGAGAGTCTCTAAATACAAGAAAAGCTATCTTGCAAGATATAACAACCAGATGTCCTTCAAATCATACTCAAAGAACACACTGGCTACTGCATTTCTTAATATCCCCCACCCCTTGCCAAAAGAAAAAAAAAAGGAAAGTTCTGGCTAAAATGCCTTTGATCATAGGTCCACACAATCAGGAATGACCTTGGGTTAAACAATAACAGCTCTATAACTTCCTAAATTCTAAATATTAGAATTACTGTTAAGTTTGGTTGCAAATGACAACGGTACTTGGCATAATGAGTAGCTAACGACATCTATCTCCAACACATATGGAACCATTCCAGTAAAAGAGTTGTCTCAAGTGCTTACTCAAAGATCTACAGAAAGGAAATAAGAGATATATGATTTTCCATGTTAAAATATTCAGTTTTAAACTGGCATCACTATCCACTTTGATGAGTACAAGAATTGTACAAAATACACATTTTTGAAACAACAGCAATCACTTTTATTACCATAAAAATATCTTGGTTTCTTTTAGTTGAAATAGAAATAAGACATATATACATTGTATGTGTATGCATATATACATAGATATATATATACATACATACATTTATATACATACTTATACATACATATATATACATACATATACATACATACATATACATACATTTATATACATACATATATATACATACATTTATATACACATACATACATTTATATACACATACATACATACACATACATACATACATACATTTATATACATACATTTATATACATATATATATATATATATATATACATATACATACACATATATATATATATACATACATTTATATACATATATATATATATATACACATACATATACATACATACATATATATACGCATACATATACATACATACATATACATACATATATAGATATAAACACCCACTACCCTCGCGGAGTGGTTGGCGTTAGGAAGGGCATCCAGCCGTAGAAACACTGCCAGATCTGACTGGGCCTGACGAAGCCTTCCAGCTTCACAGACCCCAGTTGACCCGTCCAACCCATGCTAGCATGGAAAGCGGACGCTAAACGATGATGATGATGATGATGATATATATACATACATATAAACATACATAAATACATATACATACATATATACATGCATATATATATATACATACATACATATACATACATATATATATACACACACACACATTGTGGCTGTATGAGTGTGTAAACATATATATATATATATATAAATGTATATACACATTCACACACACATACATAACATTGTGGTTAGGTGGTAAGAACTTTGCTTCCCAACCACATGGTTTCAGGTTCAGACCCATTGCATGGCACCTTGAGCAAGTGTCATCTACTATGGCCTCAAGCTGACCAAAGCCTTGTGAGTGGATTTGGTAGTTGGAAACTGAAAGAATGTGTAGGTGTGTGTCTGGCCACCACTTGAGAACTGATGTTGGTTTGTTTACGTTTCTGTAACTTAGCAGTCCTGGTTTAGGACTAATGTTGCTGTAATTTAGCCCCAGGAGACATCATCTCCAGCTGGCTATACAACACGATCTGTGTCCTTATATTTTTGAACAAGGGAATCTAGCACCCCACTCAGCTCAAAGCAACATCTGTATATTGCGATTTCTGGGTTATTTCCCTTCATATAAGGACACAGATTGTGTCATATAACCAGGCGGAGATGATGTCTCTTGGGGCTAAATTACAGTAACATGAGTCCTAAACCAGGACTGCCATGTTATGTTGGCAAACAATCTTTACTACAAATGACTGTTGCTGAATATCTCACGTTGTGAGATTTAAAAATAGTAATTTACAATGCAGTATATTGAGAACTTTGATGGTGGTGGTGGTGGTATTGTTGTTGATGATGGTTGTGATGGCGTGAGTGTGTGTGTATGTGTTTATGTATGTGTGTGTGTGTGTGTTTATGTATGTGTCTGTGTTGTCAACTGTACATAGCAGTGTATGTGTACCTACGTAATTTGTGTCAACACGCACCAATGTGTGTGTGTGTGTGTGTATGCCTGTGTATCTGCACAAATTAAAATAGTATGTGTGTATGTGCATTAGTGTGTGTGTGTGTGTGTGTGTGTGTGTGCGTGCGCACAAGCATGGGAACAGTTATTTGAAAACTATAGTTTGCAATACTTCATACTCATATGTCAGAAGAAGAGGAAGAAGAGGAGAAAGAAGGAGAGAAGTGGTGGAGAGAAGAGGTTAGAGGTAGCAGAAAGAGAGGGAGGGAGAAAGTGGTAAGAGAGGACAAGGTGGGAGAGAAGGAGGAGAGGGGAACGAGGTGGGGAGAGAGAGGGAACAAGGGGGAGAAAGATGAGGTGCAAGAGAGAGGGGAGTGAAGAAAGGAAGAAGGGGAGAAGGAGAGGAGAAGGAGGGGATGTTAAAAAGTAAGAGGTCAAAAATGTATGTAAGATAATAAAAGAAAATTAAACTATCATTAGCCTTCTGGATATGACAGCTTCTGACAAATAATTCTTTAAACTACTGAAAAGAGAAACTGAAACTCCATATTTTACAATAAACCCTCCTTGTAAGCCAGAGAAAAAGGCCACTTGCCCTGCTAGAAATAGTAGCCAAATATCAAAACGCATACTGCCATCTTAAATAGAGAATGACATATGATATACTTGTACAAAACACATAATTTTTCAAGGATGTTTTTTATACAATTCCTAACAACAATCAATTATAAAAATATTATAGGGTTTTATTTGAACAGAAGACATCCTATGGGATGGGATGACCTAGATGAGAGAGATGAGATTATTTGAACACTGAATGGCTATAGGGGTCCAGTAGAGTAAAATGGGAATCAAAGGTGTCCATAGGCGAAAAATGGTTGAGAACCACTGCTCTAGACAAAAAGCTTTTCCTTAGTGACATGTCAGTTTTGGAGAAATCTTGACTCATCTTCTTAACCCCTTCTCCGGTGACTTTTTTTGGGGAGAAAACAATTCATTTTCAGATGAATTTTTTTATCAGACAGGCTTACACACTCATCTGTTGTATCCAGCTTCTAATAGAAGGTTCATACTCATTGTCGTCTTCTGAGCTCAAAGCTTACCAGGTTCCAGGTTCCAGGTTCAGTCCCACTGCACGGCACCTTGGGCAAGTGTCTTCTACTATAGCCTCGGGCTGACCAAAGCCTTGTAAGTGGATTTGGTGGATGGAAACTGAAAGAAGCCCGTCGTATATACGTATATATATATGTATGTGTGTGTATATGTTTGTGAATCTGTTTGTCCCTCCAACATCGCTTGACAATAGATGCTGGTGTGTTTAGGTCCCCCGTAACTTGGCAGTTCGGCAAAAGAGACCAATAGAATAAGTACTAGGCTTACAAAGAATAAGTCCTGGGGTCGATTTGATTCGACTAAAGGCGGTGCTCCAGCATGGCCACAGTCAAATGACTGAAACAAGTAAAAGAATAAAAATAATATAAGCCTAGTGAAAGGTGAGGGATGCACAGTGATAAGAACAACACGTATATAAACAAACATTGATTTGTATCAAACAAATGTGAGGGAAGTACTCAATATATGTTGCACACATGGTTTACTGAGACTGATTTGAGTTTCATACCATTATTATACACACATACACTAAAGACCAACCTTTGTGACAGGGTCACCTTTGACCATAGGTCTATATCAGTGGTTCCCAAACATTTTGGGGATGCCGCCCCCTTGACACCCAGGCCACATTCCTAGCACCTCCACCCCAACTAGCCATCATAAACATAGACTTCTTTCTGAGACAAATTCAAAGCAACTGTATTTCATAAATAAAACTTAACCTAATGAACCCATTATTTTGTTGTTTTTACATGGCGTTAGGAAGGGCATCCAGCTGTAGAAACTGCCAGATCAAGATTGAAGACTGGTGCAGCCATCTGGTTTGCCAGCCCTCAGTCAAAATCGTCCAACCCATGCTAGCATGGAAAGCAGACGTGAAACGATGATGACGATGATGATGACATGAATCGCAACCCAATTATTGTCCTACTTTTTACATGAATCGCTACACCATTATCACCCCACTTTTCTTCAACAACCCCTTGGAACTTTCCACCACCCCACCCACCAGGGAGCAATACCACCTACTTTGGGAACCACTAGTCTTATATCAATCAGATCTGACCTAGAGTTTAAACAACAACACAAATAACAGGCAAAACAAAACAAAAAAAATTAGTAACTCAACTTCCCTTTTGAAATTGATCAAAACTTCATAAAATATCAGTTCATAAACAAGATTGATGGAAAATAAAATCACATTAAACACAATCAAATACTGTGTGTGGGGAGGGGGGGCAGTCAAGAAACAGAAATGAATAAAAAAAATATCAGTTGTTTACTAATTGATCTTTTAATTAAATTTCTTTTCACAAAAATACAATTATATTGTTATTTTTAACCTAATTACACCAAAGAGTAATAAATTTCCCTTCGTTTTCTGTCTCTGCTTTTTCTTTTCTTTTAATCTGAATAATTAAATAAATAAATAATAATCACTTAATTAGACATCAACATTTTAGTAGTGAGGGTTGGTTTATGGGGGAGGGGAGTTCTTTGTTTTGATTTATTATTATTATTATTATTATATTTATTATTTACTGGGGACAACACAATTATCATTTATCATTGGAATTTGAAGCAACAAACCACATACTCTATTCCTTTGATTGTTGCACATCTAAGTAATAGTACATAAAATGATTAAATTCCCAGTAAACCAAGTCCATAATTCAACTTTGATTTACAATTAAAGTTACTCTACATCATATTCCAATTAGTCTTAAAAAAAAAAAGACAAGAAGGACATACAAACTCATTTTGCCCAACCCTTATGAATATATTCAATATGAGAATTCATTAATTGTCATCATCTTCAGTGGTTTCATGTCCACTTCTCCATGCTTGCATGGATCAGATGCTGTTCCTGTTGCTAACCCTCATTTCCTTGCTTGCACGAGCCAGATGCTGTTCCTGTTGCTAACCCTCATTTACATGCTTGCACGGGTCAGATGCTGTTCCTGTTGCTAACCCTCATTTCCATGCTTGCACGGGTCAGATGCTGTTCCTGTTACTAACCCTCATTTCCATGCTTGCAGGAGCCAGAGTTCAATAAATGTCATTAAATAAAAAGAAATGAAGCAGACTTTGTTCTTAATGATGGGTTATTCATTTATTCAATTATCTCAGACAACCATCAAAGAGATAATGCATATTATCATCATCATATATCTTTTTGTACTCATCATGTGGATTATAATTAAAATATAAGAATAAGACATTTTAAATTTATTACCTTGAGTTTTTTTCTTTGTTATTTATTATATTGATATTTATTTATGTATGTATTTGTGTGTCTGTGTTTGTCCCCCACCCCCCACTTGTACTCTTTTTACTCTTTTACTTGTTTCAGTCATTGTGGCCATGCTGGAGCACCGCCTTTAATCAAGCAACTCGACCCCGGGACTTATTCTTTTGTAAGCCCAGTACTTATTCTATCGGTCTCTTTTGCCGAACCGCTAAGTAACAGGGACATAAACACACCAGCATCAGTTGTCAAGCAATGCTAGGGGGGCAAACACAGACACACAAACACACACACGCATATATGTATATATACATATATACGACGGGCTTCTTTCAGTTTCCATCTACCAAATCCACTCACAAGGCTTTGGTCGGCCCGAGGCTATAGTAGAAGACACTTGCCCAAGGTGCCACGCGGTGGTCTGTTTATGTTTTCGTAACTTAGCAGTTTGGCAAAAGAGACCAATAGAATAAGTACTAGGCTTACAAAGGATAAGTCCTGGGGGGTCAATTTGTTTGACTAAAGGCATAGCCACAGTCAAATGCTCCAGCATGGCCACAGCCAAATGACTGAAACAAGTAAAGGAATAAATAAAAGAGTAAAAGAACGGAACATAATTCAGAATTTTACTCTAAAAATGGATTGTATAAGCTATTAACAGTGAAATGATGAAAAATAAATGAAGACAAAAGCTGTAAATTTACTTTACACATTGCAAGTTAATGACTTCTCTGTACCTAATGAGATCTCATTTTATTTTAATAACCATTATCATGTATTATATATTTACTTCTATTGGTAAGATTTAGTCTGTTGTGATTGTTACCAACATCGCTTCAGTGGCACCTATGCCGGTGGCACATGTAAAAAGATTCGAGCAGGTCATTGCCAGTACCGCCTGACTGACCCCCGTGCCGGTGGCACGTAAAAAACACCCACTACACTCTCTGAGTGGTTGGCGTTAGGAAGGGCATCCAGCTGTAGAAACTCTGCCAGATCAGATTGGAGCCTGGTGCAGCCATCTGGCTCGCCAGCCCTCAGTCAAAATCATCCAACCCATGCTAGCATGGAAATGGAACGTTAAACGATGATGATGATGATGACTATCCACTAAAGCCAAACATTCCTCTTCAATCTACCCAGTGCCCCTTTGGGGGCAGTACCAACCATGCTGAGAATCTATGCTCTAATGGTTATAAGTGATTCATATTACAGAAGCCCAAAGTTGATATAAATTTTGGAAATTATGATAATTTTTGTCAAATCTGTCCATCTGTAGTATAACTTTGGGTTTGGTTTACAACCTCCCACACTCGCTCACTCACTCCTTCTGTATATACATTCATATGTATGTACAACTATATGTATGTACAACTATATGTACAAAGACACATATATATTTCTCAAATTGATCTCTACTAAACTGCTGCCATACTAATAATGGTTTCAAATTTTGGCACAATGCCAGCAATTTTGAAGTGAGATTAGTCAATATCACTACTTAACTGATACTTTATTTTACTGACCCAGAAAGGGTGAAAGGCAAACTGAGCTTGGCAAGATTTGAACTCAAAACAAAGTTGTAGTAGTATGTAAGCAAGAACTATAACAGCCCACCACTGCATCCACCATTTGTAGGTGATTCCCTAATCCTGACAGATAACACCTTTGCACCACTCAGGTGACAACCCTCCAACCCATGGGTCTGTTTGGATAGCCACTGCTGGTGTGGGTTTTACAAAGTCATAGTGCAAATCCTACTTCAACCTCTTTTAGTCACCGTTTTATGACATGCAGAGGAAACACGGTCTATTCTTTGACATACCAGTCTCCCACATATCACAAAACGTAAAGGACTGGAAGAAATACTATAAGCATTTCTTTCGACATTCCAATGATTCTGCCAGTTCACCTTCTTAGTAACAACTTTCTAATATTCATTTCTTTATTGCCTGCAGGGGGCTAAATATAAATGGGACAACAAACAAGGACAGACAAAGGGATTAAGGTGATTACATCGACCCCAGTGTGTAACTGGTACTTAATTTATCGACCCCGAAAGGATGAAAGGCAAAGTCGACCTCAGCGAAATTTGAACTCAAAATGTAGCGGCAGATGAAATACCTACTTCTTTATTACCCACAAGGGGCTAAACATAGAGGGGACAAACAAGGACAGACATAGGTATTAAGTCAATTACATCGACCCCAGTGCATAACTGGTACTTATTTAATCAACTCCGAAAGATGAAAGGTAAAGTCAACCTCAGCGGAATTTGAACTCAGAACGTAGTGGCAGATGAAATACCGCTAAGCATTTTGCCCAGCATGCTAATGATTCTGCCAGCTCGCCACCTTTCTGACATTGGCACAATAACCAGCAATTATGCAGAAGTTATTCAATTACATTGACTCCTTGCACTTGACTGGCACTTTATATTATCAACCTCACCAGGATTTGAACTTGGAATGAAAAGAGCCAAAGCAAATACTGCAAAGCAATTTTCTCCAACACTCTAAGCAGCAAGAATACTGTATAACTAACAAGACATCTGTAAGATCAAATTTTCCCTTGGACCCTCAAAACAACAATCAGTCTCTCTTTTGAATCATTTCAATATGCAGTAGCAGTTTACTGTATTATAGAATATTATTGGATCTTTTCGGTTTGAACGGTAGTTTTTAACATAATTTCTAGGTAACTAAAAAATTTTAAACTTCGTATACTGGTAGAATGTGTTCATAAAACATCTTTTACTCTTGGCTTTATTGAGAAAATTCTATAGTTTGTAAGATATTTGTTGCTTTTTTCTTCAATTTCTGCAATTTCAACCAATCACTGACAGCCATTGAGGTAAAAAAAACATTCTGTGCCGTGTGAATATGTCCCTTGTTTAAGAAACAGATTGGGTTTATTTACATTTGTGAAGAAAAAAATACCCTTCCCCCCACCCCTAACCCTAAAACAGATGGAAATGCAATAGATCGATACTAGGGTCATAATTATGGGTGACAATTTCATATGACACCGGTAGAAAAAGTTGCCATTCAAACCGATAGGATCCGTTTACTGTATTACAGAATATTATTTTATTCTGAAGAGAAATGATTCAGTTTGTTTTCATGTTTGTGTTAGGTTCTTTAATCCCATGTTATAAGTTCATCTTGAAAAAACTATCAATGAAGACCACAAGACAATATTACATTTAATTAAGAATAGTGAGAAAAAAAACAACAAAAAGAAAAGAAATTTCTTGGTTACAAAAAACAATTTGTTTTTAAGAATAGCAAAAAATAGCAAAAATATATTGCCTTTCAAAAATTTTTCATTTTTTTTTTTTTTATATATTTCAAATACATTAGAAATTTAAAATTCTCATTAAAATATCTGTTTCTGGTTTGTTTTTCTTCTTTTGCAAATTTTTATTCAGACAGCCATGTTATACAACAATTTACAAACTGCCTATAGTAAGTTCTCTCTCTCTCTCTCTCCCTTGTTACACCCAACATTTACAAGTGCTGGCCATTGTGTGTGTGTGTGTGTGTGTGTGTGTGTGTGTGTGTACACGCGTCCAACAAAGTTTATGTGTGTATGCAAGTCTGAGTCACAATTGTCTAGTGCCTGCAAGAAGCCAATTAATGCTGATTCTTTGTAATAACAGCTATTTTCTGATATTGACTAACTAACTAACTACTAATCAGCAGTACGTCTTCTTTTACTGCTAACACCTACACAAACAACACTGCCACGGCCACCTCTGAGGAGAGGAATAGGAGGAGAGAGAATGCGGAATACACTTAGTAAGAAGAAAAAAAAAACATATAAAGAGCAAAAACAGCCAAAAAAGAAAAGCAAGTAAAAACAAATAAACACAAAGCATTTAAAGCTACCACTTAACTCCTCTGACAACACTAGCACAAATTGTGAAATGGTCATTTAACAAACCTCAAAATATAGAAGTTAGCTAAGAAAAAAAAAAAAAGAAAACAAGGAGAAGAAAATAAGCTGTAGTTAAAACCAAATATTAAAAGAAAACTTGAAGGTGAAAGAGAAAGCAAAAACAAAGTATCGTGTGTAAATGTTTTAAATCACATCATTTAGAAAGTGTTGAGACAGAAAAGGAGAATAAGAAACAAACAAGTCAAATGAAGACAATATCCACCTAATGAAATGAAGTTTTGAAGAAAATCAAATAAGAAGACAGCCAATAAAACTCTACTAGAAGTAGAGAGTCAATAGCCAAGACAATATCTTTCTTTAGCAAGAAAGAACATTTTCATTAGACTGAAGGAACAGCTTGCTTGATGATATTCGAAAATCCTTACATAATTCTCCAGAGAGTTGACCTGACAGAATTATTAACATGTCAGACAAAATGCATTGAGGCATTTCTTACAACTCTTTATGTTGTTCTAAAGTTCAAATACCACTGAGATCAACTTTACCTTTAACCCTTTCATTACTGTATATATTTTGAGATACTCTATTTTTCTTTCAATTAATCTTAAATATAACAAAAAATTTAGTAAAATAACTTAGTGATCATTCAGCTAGTGTTAGGAACATAAATTGTGTCTAAGGTTTGGTGGAAGATTTTAATTCAAAACTTATGAAAATGAGACATTTGTACTTAGAGCCAGAGCCGGTTTCAGCCAGGTTGGTAACAAAAGGGTTAATCCATTATGCAGTTGATAAAATAGAGTACCAGTCAAGTAGTGGTGTCAATGAAATCAATGATGTCACTGAGTCTAAAATTGCTGGCCTTGTGCCAAACATCTGAAACAATTCTTTATTTTTTTTTATCATCCTTACCAGTATCATTTTACATTCATTTTTCTACCATGCTTGCACAGAGAGGATGGGTCTTCTCCAACACCGTGTATTACCATTTTATGTGGTTTCCTTCATGAGACTCAACCACCACCATCGAATTAACCTTGGTCACGTCTTTCCAGTCTTCTTCCACATACTCCTTTCATCAGAATCACTTAGTACACCAAACTATCTTTCTCCTACAAACTACATTTTCCATACCAATGTTGTCCTTTCTCTTGAACATTACTTACATTATTTTTTAGCTTAAAGAAAACTGAGTTCCATTGTGCAGTCTAGCTGAAACCATTTGTTTCCCTTCATTTGAACTGCTAATTCTCTCAGGGGTATGTGGTTTCCCGGTTTCTGTGGCGTATGTGTTCCCCCTAGCAAGAAACAGGAAGAGAGAGTGAGAGAAAGTTGTGGCGAAAGAGTACAACAGGGGTCGCCACCACCCCCTGCCGGAACCTCGTGAAACTTTTAGGTGTTTTCGCTCAATAAACACACACAACACCCGATCTGGGAATCGAAACTGCGATCCTACGACCACAAGTCTGCTGCCCTAACCACTGGGCTATTGCGCCTCGACACCACTTGTATATACAAATACATATCTATATTTCAATGATACTAAGTATCACTTATCCCAGGCATAAAACAAGTCATACAACTCTTTATTTTTATAAAGAATTTATTTATAAAGGTGACCGTGTCACTACCTTTCTCATTAAAAAAAAAAAAACGATGGTAGAGAACTGAATTAAATGCTTTAATTAAAATCCAATTATTCAAATCTACTTAGTAATAAATAGATGCCCATAGAGAAGTGCAATTCAAAACTAAAATTTCACTAACAGACAGCATACCTGACAGTTGTTTTATTGATTTAACAATTCTGACCTACAATCCCTTTAATGACAGAATCTACTAAAGTCTCAGAGGTATGAAATATCTTTTCCACTTAATGCCATGAAAACTGCAAGTTAACGTAAAACAAAACATATTCAATACATGCTTTTAATTTAGTTTTGTTAGAATATTAATCACAACTCAAAAACAAACAAAACAAAAGAATGTCATTAAATAAGTAATTCATATTACAGAAGCCCAAGATTTATATAAATTTTGGAAATTGCAATATTTTTTGTCAAATCTGTCCATCTGTAACATACACAACTTCTAGTTCAATTTGCAATTCCCCACTCTCTCTCTCTCTCTCACTCACTCTTTCTATATGTATGTTTGTTTGTATATTTGAATGAATATATGTATACATACACACATTTCTCAAATCAATCTTTAAAAACATTAAGTTACCACTTGTATATTTTTTTTCGCCCTTTTCAAGCCTAGCCAGGCTCATGGGCCTGGTTTCTGTGGCATATGTGTTCCCCCCAGATGGATGGGACATCAGTCCATCACAGCGTTACTCAAGAAACAGGAAGAGAGAGTGAGAGAAAGTTGTGGCGAAAGAGTACAACAGGGGTCGCCACCTACCCTGCCGGAGCCTTGTGAAGCTTTTAGGTGTTTTCGCTCAATAAATACACACAACACCCGGTCTGAGAATTGAAACCGCGATCATCCGACCGCAAGTCCGCTGCCCTAACCACTGGGCCATTGCGCCTCCACACCACTTATACATATCTATATTTCAATGATACTAAGTATTACTTATCCCAGGCGTAAAACAAGTCATACACTAGTAATCATAAGTTTTGGAGTAATACGTTTTTAACCATGGCCAGAGTTTTAACTTGAATTTTGGAAAAGTTTTAGGTTATTAATGTGAATTACAGAACACAATAAAACTAATGATCTATTTTAAATTTACAAGTAGGAGTGACTGTGTGGTAAGTAGCTTGCTTACCAACCACATGGTTCCAGATTCAGTCCCACTGTGTGGCACCTTGGGCAAGTGTCTTCTACTATAGCCTCGGGCCGACCAAAGCCTTGTGAGTGGATTTGGTAGAAGGAAACTGAAAGAAGCCCATTGTATATATATATATATATATATATTATATATATATATATATATATATGTGTGTGTGTGTGTGTGTGGTGTGTGTGTGTGTGTGTGTGTGTATATGTTTGTGTGTCTGTGTTTGTTCCCCCGCCCAACATCGCTTGACAACTGGTGCTGGTGTGTTTACGTCCCTGTAACTTAGCGGTTCAGCAAAAAAAAATGATAGAATAAGTACTAGGCTTACAAAGAATAAGTCCTGGGGTTGATTTGCTTGACCAGAGGCAGTGCTCCAGCATGGCTACAGTCAAACGACTGAAACAAGTAAAAGAGTAAGTATATTTTGAGTTTTGCAGCCAAATATTCAAGTATCTAACACATTCGTATACTAAGCTACAGAGCCTATTATACCGAATAGTACTTATTATATCCTTGACATCAAAGTGACAAGCTGGCAGATTTATGAGCATGTCAGACAAAATGCTTAGCAGCACTTTTTCAGGTCTTTACATCCTGGGTTCAAATTCTGTTGAGGTCAACTTTGCTTTTCCTCCTTATAGGGTCACTGGAATAAGTACCACTCAAAGTACTGAGGTTGATGAAATTAACAAACCCCCCCTCTTACAAAATTCAGGCTTTATGCTTATAGTAGGAAGAAATGTTGCTATTGATACACCTGTGAAAATTAAAAGGAAATATAAAAGGGGAAAGGGGCTCTCTACCCCCCCTTTTGACCAGGCTCCCGTGGCTTTTATGGCTTTTTCCACGAGTAACCTTTCGAAGCGCCTCCCCCTATTGGGAGTTTTAATTGTTACTTACATTTCGTTGTTATCCTGCTTTTGTACACAGACTTTTCCAAATGGACAAAACCCTTTGTAACTATTGTCCTGTGTTTTTGTCCCTTTATGTTTTAATTGATTTTTGTTAGCCCTTGTGGCTAATAAACAAACGAATTATTATTATTATTATTATTATTATTATTTAGGTGATGGTGGTGAGCTGGTAGAATCGTTAGCATGTTAGGCAAAATGTTTCGTGACATTTCATCCACCTGTACATTCTGAGTTCAAATTCCACTAAGGTCCACTTTGCCTTTCACACTTTCAGGGTCAATAAAATAAGAACCAGTTGAAACTGGGGGTCAATGTAACTGACCTACCTACCTACCTACCCCTACCCCAAATATCTGGTCCAAATGTTCTGTTTTACATCTAAACTGGCCATATCCAGCAAGTCACACCTACCCTACAATGACATTCTAAAAGAAAAGGACACACTGAATAATGTAGTGCTGTGATCTAACACATAGCATAAAGATTATGAATGTGAGTGGAACACAGTTTATCACAGGTAAGCCTGATCAAAGCTGACTTTGGGCTAAAAAAAAAAACTCAAAAACAACAATTGCTATAAAAGATCGATCATATTAGATAATGCTGTCCAGGGAAATTTATTCCAGGGAAAGAAGATGGTATGGCTCTGGTTGAAATGACCTCTTTTAGTCTTTTACTTGTTTCAGTCATTTGACTACGGCCATGCTGGAGCACCGCCTTTAGTTGAGGAAATCGGCCCCCAGGACTTATTCTTTATAAGCCTAGTACTTATTCTATCGGTCTTTTTTGCCCAACCGCTAAGTTACGGCGACGTAAACACACCAGCATCTGTTGTCAAGCACAGACACACACTCATATATATACATATATACGACGGGCTTCTTTCAGTTTCCGTCTACCAAATCCACTCACAAGGCTTTGGTCGGCCCAAGGCTATAGTAGAAGACACTTGCCCAAGGTTCCACGCAGTGGAACTGAACCCGGAACCATGTGGTTGGTAAGCAAGCTACTTACCACACAGCCACTCCTGCGCCTATTGATAATAAGTGTATTTGTCAGTGTTCTCTCAGACCTGACTTGGGGCGAAAGTGAGGACAACAAGCATCAGTTGACATAAGCAAGAAGAACAAAGTACTAAGTTAAGAGTAATTAATTTGATTTGCTCACTTAATTAATTTTTTTATTACACATATGTGTCTATGACAAACAGTACACTTCATCTCTAATAGCTCTCACCTTCATACATACACACACACACCACACACACACATATATATATATATATACATGCATACATACAAACACACAAGCACTCACATACACACACTCTCACATACATACAAACACACACACACTGGACTGTTGTACTAAAGATGAAGTGGAGTCTGGTGGTAAATGTACAAGAAACAACAGCTTAAAAACCGCAAGAGAAGCATGACTAACTAAAAATAACAATCATTAAAAAATATAAAAACAAGCAATGAATAAATTATTCTAATTGCATTTTCTCCCCCACCCCACCAACACACACACCTCAAAATAGTAGTATTCTCTTCACTTAAATTTGCAGTAATAGAGCCTAATTTTATAGCAACTTTGACCATTGACATAAGGACAGTCAACAAGGACAAAATGGTGACACTATCAGAGAATAAACTGTGAAAAAAGTAAACAAAAAAAAGAAAAAAACATGTTATGTTTGAAACTACTTGAAGACAGTCCGAGAAAGACCAAGGCCAGATCTTAAAGGATCAGCTGCAAGTGCGTGGTTATAATTTTTTTTCTACATGTTTTTAAATCTTTGAACCAGTGAGTATGCCTTACCAAGAGTGATTTCATTTGACAACATCCTTGTAAGATGCTAGAGAAGGTGGCCATATAGTTCTGTGTTTACAGTTTGCTAATTGGCAGAAACAAGCCATAAAAACCAGTTGGAACCATAACTGAGACCAACTGAACTGGCAAATGGCCACGATAGGATGGTGCTTTTTACATGCCACCAGCACGGGGGCCAGATGAGGCTGGCAACGGCCACAATCGGATGGTGCTTTTTACGTCCCATTGGCACAGAGGCCAGTCGGGGCGGCGCTGGCAACGGCCACGTTCGGATGGTTCTCTTACGTGCCACCGGCACTGGTATTACAGCTACAATTTCCATTGATGTTGAACGATTTTGATTTTGAAGAAGAAATAAAATAGCATTCATTAAGTACTAGAGTTAATTTAATTAACAATACCCTCTCCTTGAATAAAGCTGCCTCATGCCAACGTCAAGAACAATTTTTATAATTATTACAAATAATTATTCTCATCATCATTATTATTATTACTATTACTAGAAAGCATCATCATCATCATCATAATTATTATTACATAAGGTGGCAAGCTAGCAGAATCATTAGAGAAAATGTTTCAGAGTATTTCTTCTATTTTTATGTACTGAGTTCCACCAAGATTGACTTTACCTTTCCTCCATTTAAGGTCAATAAAGTAAATATCAGTTCAGATTGATGTAGGGAAGGTGAGGGACAGTTTTATTGCCCATCAAGTATTAAAACTGTTCCTGGATGGAACTGTAACAAGCAGCAGGGTGTCTTCAAAGTGCTGTTACAGCTCTCTTTTTCAATCTAGAGTACAAAGTTGGCAGGTCAGCTTATTAGGTATAAAAATGTATAGATCTAGGACAGTTATAACAGTGTCTCCAAGAAGAGTCTCAAAACTTCTGGAAATCCCCTAGTGTATGTGTGTGCATATAAAAATGTGTTACATAAATGTGGAAACGTCTATATAAACACATCACTTAGCAGGATTAACAGACAAATTTTCCTGAAACCACACAATAGCGTCTTAAAAATACAAAAAAGACATGATGAGTAAACATTCTGGATACAATATGTTTGATAAAAAGAAGCAAAACAGAATGGCCATGACCGAAACCATATATAGATGATGCCTTTGCTGAGCGAAAGCCAACCTAAGTTAAACAATAACCAAGTTTAATTACAAAAATCCACTGAAAACTCACCTCAACACAGGTCAAGTTTTAAAGCAAAAATATTTTCTAATGATCTTCACCTTCTCCATCATAAACAAACAAACTCTGATTGATGAGAATACAACTTGTCTAAAGAAAATAACTTTATTAAATACTCTGTGTGTGTGTGTGTGTGTGTGTGTGTGTGTGTGTGTGTGTGTGTGTGTGTGTGTGTGTGAGAGTGTGTGTGTGAGTGTGTGTGTGAATGTGTCTATATACTTTGTTGTAGCTAGATCAAGGAAGATGTGTTCTTGTCTGTCTCCTGTCCAAGCTTGATTTACGCATTCGCCACCACAACCTCCGTTTAGGCATAGCAGCTCTTCATGTTTTTGTTTTCACTGTCTTGTTTGTGTTACCAATTTTGACCCTCCACAAAATCTCAAAGTTTATTTAATTTGCTTTGCTGGAGCAACTGTTTTATTGAAAGCATATCTTGCTAAATGCTCAAAGCATGAGAGTAGAAACACAGCTAACAACAACTGATGAAGGGTCGTTCTTTGTGTTGTTTGTAATGTTTTCCATTTGTGCTTTTCATTGTTCAAAAAATAGTTCATATTCCATTTACTCGCACTTTGTATTTTTTGTTGTACACGTTTCGTGACATCCTGTGCCCATATATACATGTATATATACATATAGATGTAAGTATGTACATATATATATATATATACATATATACACACATACATACATACATACATACATACAAGCATACTTTGGTATAAGTCGTTTTCGATTATATGTCAGTTTTCATAATTAATATATGGAAAAATAAAAGTCAAGTCAAGTCATTTTACTTGACTTTGCATCTGTCCGCCACAAATACTGGAATCGTAAAATCACTAGAAAACCGTTAAAAGCACCTAAAATCCTGTTACTGTACAATAAATAAGAATAAAAGCAAATAAAATATTAAAATATGTACAGTAAATGTTAAATTACACACCATAGTGTAGCTTAGTGAACGAAATCATGAAATCAGCTGTGTTGTCTTACTTATCGGTGTTTTGGAGCTCATATTGCACTATAGTTCCAATATCTACCATTAGGGGTCATTGTCACTCGTGATTCCCAGGTTTGTTTTGAATTCAGATTTGTTTATGTCTGTTTGTCAGCTACTTTCTCATTCATTTGTGACTTTAATTTTTGCCCCCATGGCTCCTAAGAAAATTCATAGTGAAAGTGCTAAGCATCATGCTATAATGCTGGAAGATAAACTGGCCATGATAAACCACCATGAAAAAGGTGAAAAAGTGGTAGCAATTGCATTATCTTTTGGGAGGAGTCGGACAACTGTATCAACAATTGTACGTAATATGGACAAGATTTTAGCACATATCAAATCTGAAGCCCCGGGGATGAAGAACACTATCATCAATAAGAGGCAAAATCTTTGAAGAAATGGAAAGTCTTCTTTCTCTTTGAATTGTTAGGTTGAATCATCAGTGTGCTAACTATTAGTCAAGAAATCATTCAAGAGAAAGCATTGTCTTTGTTTGAAGACTTGAAGAAAAATATCCAGATGAGAAAGATGTAGAGTTCAAGGCAAGTCAAGGATGGTTCATAAGATTTAAGGAGTGAAGAAGTTATCACTCCATTAAGAAGCAAGGTGAAAATGCATCAGCTGACGAACAAGCAGCAGCAGAATTTCCTAATGCTATAAAGAAAATCATCAAAGAAAACCGGTTTCTTCCCAAACATATTTTTAACATAGACAAAACTAGATTGTATTGGAAAAAATTGCCAGACCGTTCATTCATTTCCATGGAGGAGAAAACTATTCCAGGCTACAAGGTCTCAAAAGAACATGTGACCATTATGTTGGGAGGTGACTGTGCAGGAGATTTTAAATTCAAGTCATGGCTTGTGTATCATGCACAAAACCTCTATGCCCTGAAGAACATACCCAAAGCATCTCTCCCTGTTATATGGATGGCTAATTCAAAAATATGGGTTATTGTTGTTTTTGAAGATTGGTTTTTCAATCATTTTATCCCAGCAGCAGATAAATACTGTAAGGAGAAGGGGATTCCTTTTAAGATTTTATTTATCTTAGATAATGCTCCTGGCCACCCATAAAACATCATAGATTTTGATCACCAATGTTACCATCATATACCACCCTCTGAACACCACATCTCTTCTGCAGCCAATGGATCAGGGAATAAATTGCTATCTCCAAGTGTTACTATATGAGGCTTATGCTGCGGCAAGCAATAGCTGCAACTGATTTTGATGAGTACATCACACTTCATTACTTTTGGAAGAGATGCGATAACTACAAGGCTGTACAGAACATAGCCACAGCATGGAATGAAGACCAGCTGTCGCCTGTGCATACCAGCCTCCCTTTTCCATGTCACTGATGTTATCCAAAGGAAAGGCAAAGGCTGGTACAGTTTGGCACCAGTGATGTCACACTTCATTTCTACAGCTGAATGAACTGGGGCAACGTGAAAAAGTGCTTTGTCCAAGAACATAACACGGCCTGGTCCAGAAATCAAACCCACCATCTAACCACTGAGTCATCGTAATGCTTATTTGTTCACATTGTTTTAAATCTATCATTCATTATCTCGTAGCTTTGAGATTTTGATGATGTGATTGTTTTACAATGACATGGTAGGTAAGGTATGAGAAGCTACATATGGCTGGTTTAAATGCTAATAGGTTAAGCTAGTTTTTGGAACATAACTTTGCATGAAATTTTGGATGGTTTTACTTTATATTACTTTAAAACATGATGTTTATATCAATAGGTGCAAGAGTGGCTGTGTGGTAAGTAGCTTTCTAACCAACCACATGGTTCCGGGTTCAGTCCCACTGCGTGGCATCTTGGGCAAGTGTCTTCTGCTATAGCCCCGGGCCGACCAATGCCTTGTGAGTGGATTTGGTAGACGGAAACTGAAAGAAGCCTGTCGTATATATGTATATGCATGTGTGCGTGTGTTTGTGTGTCTGTGTTTGCCCCCCTAGCATTGCTTCACAACCGATGCTGGTGTGTTTACATCCCCGTAACTTAGCGGTTCGGCAAAAGAGACCGATAGAATAAGTACTGGGCTTACAAAGAATAAGTCCCGGGGTCGATTTGCTCGACTAAAGGCGGTACTCCAGCATGGCCACAGTCAAATGACTGAAACAAGTAAAAGAGTAAAAGAGAGAAGCAAGATGGTCTCAGGCAGGTTTGTAGCAAAAGGGGCAAAATATGTAAGTAAATAAGATTTGTGTTTAGTTCTTATTTAGTATTTATTCCATCAATCTAATAAGATATTTTGTGTTATAAGAACAGAGAAATGATAAAGTATCCCATTCCACCCCATCCCAGAGACAGTCATATTTGGCTGAGACAACTGTGTCAAGATCTGCTGTTTGTTTTGGCATGTGTTTTATGGCTGAATGCCCTTCCTAAGGCAAGCCATATTACACATACACACACACACACACATGCTTGAATTTGTTTGTTTCTTCTCGAGCCATGCCTGGCTCATAAGGGCTGGTTTCCTGGTTTCTTGGCGTATAGGTTCCCTACTTGGACGGGACACCGGTCCATCGCAGGTGAGCTGCAAGATGCAGGAGGAAAGAGTGAGAGAAAGTTGTGGCGAAAAAGTCAGTAGAAGTTCGCCATTACCTTCTGCCAGAGCTGCATGGAGCTTAGGTGTTTTCACTCATAAACACACACATCACCAGGTCTGAGATTCGAACCCGTGATCCCTCGACCACGAGTCCGCTGCTCTAACCACTAGGCCATGCGCTTCCACACATGCTTGAATGTGCAAACAAAAGAAGTGCTCAATACATGCAGTACATGTAATAGAGTTTATTTGTTCACCTGAAGTTAATTATTTCTGATGCTGATGTCCTGTTTCTCACTACAGACTGATCTTTCAAGTGTGTAAAAAAGAAAGAAAAAACATATTGACATCATAGATATATATAGGCGTAGGAGTGGCTGTGTGGTAAGTAGCTTGCTTACCAACCACATGGTCCCGGGTTCAGTCCTGATGTGTGGCACTTTCGGCAAGTGTCTTCTACTATAGCCTCGGGCCGACCAAAGCCTTGTAAGTGGATTTGGTAGACGGAAACTGGAAGAAGTCATATGTATGTTTGTCTGTGTTTGCCCCCACAACATCGCTTGACAACCGATGCTGGTGTGTTCATGTCCCCGTAACTTAGCAGTTCGGCAAAAGAGACCGATAGAATAAGTACTAGGTTTACAAAGAATAAGTCCTGGGGTCAATTTGCTCGACTAAAGGTGGTGCTCCAGCATGGCCACAGTCAAATGACTGAAACAAATAAAGAGTAAAGAGTAAGAGTATCCTACTACCAAATCCACTCACAAGGCTTTGCCCAAGGTACCACACAACAGAACTTCTCAACTACACAGCAATGCATGCACCTATCCCAGCTTTATAATAGGTACACCACATTCCTGAGTGTTGTAAGAGACAACTAAAAAAAGCATTCGCAACACGAAGGGTATATGGTCATGAAACACCATCTTGGAAAACCTCTCCATACCAGCATGAAATAATGATGATGACAGCACCCATTGTGGAGAGAAAGAGTCA
The DNA here is from genome assembly GCF_006345805.1 of Octopus sinensis. Lineage (NCBI taxonomy): Eukaryota > Metazoa > Mollusca > Cephalopoda > Octopoda > Octopodidae > Octopus > Octopus sinensis. The sequence goes on from NC_043004.1 coordinate 40,920,267, forward strand.
TCAGCATAACAAACACTTCTAGTAAGACAGAAGGTGAGCTGGCAGAATCGCTAGCATGCCGGGCAAAATGCTTAGCGGTATTTCGTCTGCTGCTACATTCTGAGTTCAAATTCTGCTGAGGTCGACTTTGCCTTTCATCCTTTCGAGGTCGATTAAATAAGTACCAGTTACGCACTGGGGTCGATATAATCGACTTAATCCGTTTGTCTGTCCTTGTTTGTCCTCTCTGTGTGTAGCCCCTTGTGGGTAGTAAAAAAATAGAAATATGTCCACAGTTGTCACTGCCGAATCTTGAATCGTTTCCCTTTATACTGCCAACATTCCAAAATGGTGAGGTTGTCTGTCTCCTCCCTGCTTTTTTTTTTTTTCTTGCTTTAACTACAATGTTGGAATTGTCTCCTTTCACTTTCTTTTCCATTTTGCTTTATATTTAATTACTAAAGCCAAAAATTATTTCTCCTTGGATGTAATTGCAATTAATTTGCAATTCTTAATCCACAACATTAAGTACATTAGCACCAACCTTACCACTTGGTTTTCATGCAGAACACGTCCCAAGGTATTTTACTTTAGTCTTTCCTTTATAATTAGTCATTATATAGTAACCACTTCAAACTGAAGTAGGTAAGAAAATTTAACACTATAGAAATACACAGCACAAAAGTAGCTTGAGTACACACACACACACACAAAATATCTCAAATTCTTTAATGGCTTATTGAACAAACCATTGATGACTGACTTTTTGAAACATATCAAGAAGGCAAATCAAACCTGTTAGAACCAATTCACTCCGAGCTATTGATATCATAGACAACAGTTGGAACCTGTTAGATGCAAGAATAAGGAAATATGATATGAAACCAGTTTCCATAACTCACCAGGCTCTTCAGGAAGGTTACCAACTTATAGCAATTACACACACACATGCTATGCATATAATCTTTTGTTCTTGTACTCATGTACATATTCTAATCCTTTATCAAAACAATGTATTATATTAAATACTTGAGACAAAGAAACTTTATCTGTAAATCTATCTCCACATCTTTTACTCCACTTTTACTAGCTTCAGTTCGAGAACTGCAGTTATACTGGAGTACTGCCATTAGCTTTACTACACTTTCACTATTTCTGATATGTGGCATTTGGTGAATGAGGGAGTTTGATGTTGGCACCCTCATCTGTGTTTCTTGCTTTGAGGTAGGTTCATCTAGAACCCTTGACAGGGGAAGATCCTATTTTGTTTTGAAGACGTCCATATCCACCCCATGTTATTTTTTAAATTTTATTCAATTAATTTATTTTTGCATCAAGATAGAATACCATAGTGAAAGTTCATGGCTTAGTGGTTAGGGTGTTGCACTCATGAATGCATGATTGTGGTTCTATTCCTGAACTGGTGAGTGTGTTGTATTCTTGAGTGAAACGCTCCATTTCACATTGCTCTAGTCAACTCACAATTATAGGCATTTGTTAGCAGGACAGTGTGACAAACCAAGAAGTACTGGACAGAGCTTTTTTTGTTGTTGTTGTTTGTTCCTTCTCAAGCCATGCCTGGCTCATAAGGGCCAGTTTCCCGGTTTCCTTGGCGTATAAGTTCCCCACCTGGACGGGACGCCGGTCCATCGCAGGTGAGCTGCAAGATGCAGGAGGGAAGAGTGAGAGAAAGTTGTGGCAAAAGAGTCAGCAGAAGTTTGCCATTACCTTCTGTTGGAGCCGCGTGGAGCTTAGCTGTTTCACTCATAAACACAAGCATTGCCCGGTCTGAGATTTGTACCCTTGATCCCTCGACCGCGAGTCCACTGCTCTAACCACTAGGCCATGTGCCTCCACACTGGACAGAGCTTGTTCACCAAGCATTCAGTTAATGTTGCTGAAGGTTTAGCTACACTGGACTAGCCATGTCATCAGACAGCTGTTATACAGCAAGCTCACACAAACGAGGAAGACCTAAAGTGAAGTACAAAAATACTATGAAAAGCAACATTCACACCAAGCAAACTTGAAGCTTCTAGCACAGACACACCGTGGAGGCCTCTCGCTTTACGAGCAGTAGTTGCCTTCGAAGAGAACTGGCAACAGTGTCTCGACGCTGCAGAATATGTGACAAAGTCGGGGCAGATGCTTCCCTGTGACATACAGAAGCATCTGCCTCAATCCAGTCAACAGACTATCGCTGTGACATCTGTGAGTGCCTGTGTGCTTCCAGCTTTGGACTGTGGGAGTCACTTACACTCTGATTGCTGAGTGATGGTCACTGATGGACTACCTACCAGTCAACTAATCTGTAAATGGGCAACCCTGAAGACAGACTAGCATTCCAGTTCAGAGGAATGCTGTGATCTCAGTCATTTAAACGTCATGGAAACCAGGTCATCAGCCATGTGAGTCATAGAACTCGAGACAATAATGTCCAAGGATTGATGATGATGATTCTGTGTTGTTTTTTTTTCTTGAACAGACAATAACCAAATAAAATTCTTTTAAACATAATAGTTTGCTTTATGGTCAGTATTCATAGCTTGAATAAAAAAAAAATCAGAATTACATTATGTTTAAGTTATTTTATTCTTTTAATGTTTAACGTGATAGCAATTAAAAGTCAATGACAACCACACAGAACATCTATTCAGTTGAGTGTATAACGATAAAAATAACAGTCTGTTTTGTCATCAGATATAATCTCAGTTTACAAAGCTAAAAAAAGGTTACAAGACTGTTGACTTATGATTGCATCTTCAGATTTCTTTCACAGATGAGTTTGCTACTTAAAAAAGATGTGCATCTTGTGAATAATTAAAAACAACATCTATTGTTTGAACACATGGCATGTAAAGTTTACTGTACTGAAACAAAAACATTTTCAAAATGGAAAACAAAGTGTCCGATTTATTTGAGCATGTGTGGATGTCTGTGCACAGATGCACAAAAATATGTATCTTTCTGAATGTCTGACCTTCCTTCAAAAGCATTCCAAATACAACCATCCCATCTATATTTAAGAGTTCCAGCCATGACCAGTCTTTCGTTCTATTACCTCTGCCTTTGCTAAGGAGGTTTGTTTGTTTGTTTGTCCATGAACAAGATTTCTCAAGAACTGCCAGATGGATTCAAATGAAACTTGTTTGGCCTCATGCCTGGCACAAACTGATTAGATTTTGGGATCGACCTGGAACCATACAAAGATTCTGAATTATTTTTCCTGTTTTTTTACTTAATTTTTGAGAGCGGTCAGGTTCATTTTTAGTATTCTCATTTGTAAGAGCAGTTGGGTTTATTTCAGATATTCTCATTTTAAAAATCACCTCTGGCTAATCGTTGAAAGGATGTTGGTGTTGCCTTGACAAAGGTTTGTACTGAGTGCTCGTCTTATTATTTTTTTTTTTTGAAAAGTAGTCAGTCTAACTGTAACCATCTCACATTCCAAGTTTTCCCATCTTGTCTTTTGCTAAGGATGCATGGCCTAGTGGTTACGATATTTCATGCCAATCACAAAATCACGGTTTCAATTCCTGGACCAAATGGTGCATTGCATTCTTGAGCAAAACACTTCATTTCATATTGCTCTGCAATCTACTCGAACATGTAGCACACTGTACCCATTTCAATTTGGCAGAGAGAGTGAGTCCATGTACCTAGTACTTATTCAATCAGTCACTTTTTATTGAATCATTAAGTTATCAGGAGATAAACAAACCAACAAGGGATTTTCAAATGTGGGACAGGCACAGGATGTTTCCAAAAACAGGATTGAGATGGTCAAAACACTAGAATAGTCACATTTTGAATATCCTTGATAGTTTGGGCCTGGTTTCTATGGCTGGATGCCCTTCCTAATGTCAACCATTTAACAGAATGTACTGGGGGCTTTTCACATGACACCAGCAGCAGTAAGGTCATCAACTGGTTATGGGTAAATATAGAGGGATAGAAAGGTGCCTTGTGTTAGAAGAGAGATGGCTTCCTTTGATGGAGAAAAGAAGAGAGAAAGGTGGTGAAGATGTGACAAAGCGGGGGCAGAAGCTGTATATCCAAATTACAGGGTGAGTGAACTAGGGATCCAAGGGGGTGTATAGGTGAGCGAGTTCACAGAATTTCAAAGGGAGAGTGAAAGCTGGAGGTGAAGGGAAGGGATTTAACAGAAGTATATTGTGTGCAGGTAGGCTGGTAGACACATGAGAGAGAATGGAGGAGAAGTAGGGAAACAGCAGTGGTGAGCACGAGTGGGTTGGGAGAGAGGGAAGGACTCATGAATATGCATTTTACTTCGCTGGGCAGGTTTTCTCAAGCATCTGGCCATTTATCTCAGTATTTCATTATCTACTCTGTGAGACTCAATTACCTGAAGATCATTTCTCACCACTTCATCTCATGTCTTCCTGGGCCTTTGACTTCCACAAGTTCCCTTTACATTTAGAGACCGACACTTCTTTAGGGCAGCTGTTTTATTCATACGCATCATATAACCATACTAGCATAGTCCCCTCTTGCACACTACATCTGATGCCGCTTATATCCAATTTCTCTCTTAAAATACTTTATCATACATGCACACTAACATTGCACACCCAGCAGAGCATGCTGGGTTCACTTCTTTCAAGCATTTGCATGGACAAAAAGTTTAGCAGCATTTCATCAGTCTTTAAATTCTGAGTTCAAATTCCACCAAAGTTGACTTTGCTTTTCATCCTTTTGGGGATCAATAAAATAGATACCAATTGAGGACTGGAGTCTTGTAAATGACTTTTTCCACTCTTTACCGAAATTACGTAGAAATATCTTGAAATGCTAATGAGTAAATTTATTCAATAAAATTGCTATTGGTTTCAACCATAGCCTCCAGATGATTTCAGAATCTCAACCAAATATAAAAGTGTTTGTATATATATGAGTGTGTGTATGAGTACGTGTGTGTTTGTATTATGCAATTATGCATGTATGTGTATATATATATATATATGTGTGTGTGTGTGTGTGTGTGTGTGTGTGTGTGTGTATGTATGAAGGTGAGAGCTATTAGAGATGAAGTGTACTGTTTGTCATAGACACATATGTGTAATAAAAAAGCCTTGTGCCAAAATTAGAAAGAATAATTAATTTCTAAAGAAAATGAATGTGATTTTCATCAGTATACAACACTACACATCTTTTATGTTTTACCTATTTCAGTCATTAGACTGTGGCCATGCTGGGGCACTGGGTTGAAGAATTTTTAGTCAAATGAACTGACCCCAGTACATATTCCTTTTTCTCAAGCTTAGTATTCATTCTATCATCTCCTTCACTGAACCACTAAGTTATGGAGGCATAAACAGGGATGGAGTGGGACAAACACAGACACAAAGACACACACACACATATATACAAAGGTGTAGGAGTGGCTGTGTGGTAAGTAGCTTGCTTACCAACCACATGGTTTCGGGTTCAGTCCCACTGCATGGCACCTTGGGCAAAGTGTCTTCTACTATAGCCTCGGGCTGGCCAAAGCCTCATGAGTGGATTTGGTAGACGGAAACTGAAAGAAGCCCATCGTATGTATGTATTTATAGATATGTGTGTGTGGGGGGGGGGTGTATGTTTGAGTGTCTGTGTTTGTCCTGCTAACATCGCTTGACAACTGATGCTGGTGTGTTTACATCCCCATAACTTAGTGGTTCTGCAAAAGAGACCGATAGAATAAGTACTAGGCTTACAAAGAATAAGTCCCGGGGTCAATTTGCTCGACTAAAGGTGGTGCTCCAGCATGGCCATAGTCACATGACTGAAACAAGTAAAAGAGTAAAGAGTATATAATATATATATATATATATATATACGATGGATTTCTTTCCATTTCCATCTACCAAATCCACTCACAAGGCTTTGGTCAGCCTGAAGCTACAGTGGAAGACACTTGCCCAAGGTGCCATGCAGTAGGACTGAACCCAGAATTATGTGGTTGGGAAGCAAGCTTCTTACCACATAACTGTGCTGTGGCATAGAAAATAAAAAAAATATTTTTTAACTGAGAATTATTTGAGAAAATTCTGGTGGTTGGGAATCATTTAAACAAGACCTCACTTTACACAAAATCTTCAGAGTTCTAAATTTTTTTTTAAATGTTTGCTAAACGAAAATATAAATGTATGACAAGCAAAAGAGACTCTTTTATATGTTTATTATACACTTGATATTCTGTGATATGTTATTATTCAGTTAGTCACATGTAGTTAGATATATATACATTAAAAAAAAACAAAAAAAAACAAGAATGTTTTCTCTTTGAAAAGCTTCCAGACCAAATTATCATTATCAGAAACCGGAAATCGCGACATCTTGACCTACAGACTGTTTCAGTTTAAATGATTAACGTGTTGGATTCTAGGAGTTTTTTTGTTTTTTTTTTCTTTTTTCTTCCTCTTTCCTTCACTCACCAATTTTCTGCTCTGGTGTTTGTATAATTCCTTCACGTTACTTTTGTACTGTGAGTTAGTTAATAACAGTGTGTGTGTGTGCGTGCTCGAATTTCGAATCAATGTAGTCATGTATCAGTGTATGTGTGTGTGTATAAGTGTCAGTATGAGTGTGTGGGTGCAGCAGTGTCTGTAGGTGTGTGTAAGTGTATGAGAGAGTGCAGATAAAAATAAAGTGATCATGCTAATGTACACACAACACGTATAACAAGTGAACATGTCTGTTTATGAGCCAATTCAAATTTTCAATTGATTTATTTCAACCACAAGATTACATGTATAAACAGGCAAATATCAATTAATTACGGCCTTTTTTTTGGCGTGTACGTCATTCAGTACATAACACTTTCATTTGCATAAATTCATGCCTTTGGCCAATTTGAGTTATATTCCCCCGTAGATTTTTACATGTTGAACGGAGTCCCACCCATAAGGGACAATAGCAGGATCTGTCGAAACGACTATTGTACAAAATAAAGATTAGTACCAAATCTATCTTCTCGTTACTTAATAAATTTATATATGTGTGTGTGTGTGTGTGTGTGTGTGTGTGTAGGTATCACGGGTTCGAATCTCAGACTGGACGATGTGTGTTTATGAGCGAAACATCTAAGCTCCACGCGGCTCCAGCAGAAGGTAATGGTGAACTTCTGCTGACTCTTTCGCCACAACTTTCTCTCACTCTTTCCCGTCCAGATGGGGAACCTATATGCCAAGGAAATCGGCCCTAATGAGCCAGGCGTGGCTCGAGAAGGAACAAACAATATATATATATATACATACACACACACACACACTCACACACACATACATACATACACAGGTGCAGCTGTGTGGTTAGAGGTTTGCTCTCCAACTATATGATGTCAAGTTCAGTGCCACTACATGACACCTTGAGTGAGTGTCTTCTATATCCTTAAGCCGAAGGTATAGTGTGTGTCCTCAACCTCCAGTCTTTACGCTATATTAGCATTTCGGTAAAAGAAACTATGTTTAACAAAGAAATAAGTTTGCCTATATGTTTGCCTTATAAGAAATAAGGGCGAACCCTTGGTATAAGTACACACGTGACTTTATTTACATTTCTGAAGATAACAGAAACCCTTTTCTCCTACCCCTAACCCCCCATATATAAAAAAAACACTTTCTTGAAATGTATCCGGTACTTATACCAAAGTTACGTAAAAATTGAAAGATACGCTATTGCCAAAATGTTTAGCAGCATTTCGTCCGTCTTCATGTTCTAAGCTCTAACTCCCCTGAGGTCAACCTGGCGAAGGTAAAGAATACGTATACCACCCGTTTTCGGCATAACAAAACTCTAACCATCCAGTGTACGTATTCTTTATTTTCGCCCTTTGCCTTTCATCCTTTTGAGATCGATAAAATAATACCTACCCGCGAAACTGGAAAGCAATATTAGGATCTTTTCGGTTTGAATGGCAGTTTTTTCTAGCAGTGTCATATAAAATTGTCACCCATAATTATAACCCTAGTATTGATCTATTGCATTTCAATCTGGGTTAGGGTTAGGGGTGGGAAGAAGGGTATCTTTTTTTTCTTCACAAATGTAAATAAACCCAATCTGTTTCTTAAACGAGGGACATATTCATACGGCACAGAATGTTTTTTAACTCAATAGACGTCAGTGATTGGTTGAAATTGCAGAAATTGAAGAAAAAAAACAACAAATATCTTACAAACTATAGAATTTTCTCAATAAAGCCAAGAGAAAAAGATGTTTTATAAACACATTCTACCAGTATACGAAGTTTAAAAGTGTTTAGTTACCTAGAAATTATGTTAAAAACTGCCGTTCAAACCAAAATGATCCAAGCAATATTATAGAAACTTCGAGAAAGAGAAACATTGTCGAATGTACAACGTATACAACGACATGCTAGTCACCCAGTTTACAAATAAATCCTCATCTTACGGAAGTGGACACTAAGATTAATCTGAGTTAATTACCATTTTCTGATATGTTTTAGAGACAAAATAGCTCATCTTGGAATTTTTGTAGACATTCAGCGATTTCACACGCGTAGTGTAAATAATACTTTTTGAGCAAATGTGGGAGTCTGTGACTACTAAGGCTAATTAAACCGACTTAATTACCGTTTTATAATGCATTTTTTAAACAATAAAACAAAATACTTCAGAATTTTTGTAGACATTCGGCAAGTTCAACATATATCTATGTGGTCGCTTTCCGTTTCGTAACGGAAGTTATTATTTGCATACGTATTCAACAAAATGACCACCACTACCTACCTTTCTTTTTTTTTTAAGTAGAAAATATATCTATAGATTGGCTTTTGTTTGTGAATAATTTTTTGGGGAAGATTTACCCCACCACCATTTTCTCCACAATTTTTTTTTTGTGTCCAAAACCCCCGTTTTCAGATACGGAGATTCCGGAAAATTGCCAAAAACCGGCATTTTGAAATTTTCGCCCCACCCCTCCCAATTTCTTCATTTTTCACTAACTCTAAAACCCTAACCGTAACCACAAAAATTTTTGGTAATTTTTTTCAGAATCCATAATCTCCATATTTTTCTGCATATTTTGAAAAAAAAACCCAAAAAAAAAAAATTCTGAAAAAGTTAAAAATGAAGAACTTAGGCAGTGGGTAATTTTAAAATGCCAATTTTTGCCATTTTTTTTTCTCTGTAGCCGAAAACGAGGGTTTGTGTAGAAAAATAAATAAATAAAGGGGGTGTTTTTTTGTGGGGTACAAAAAGAAGTCTTGCCAATTTTTTTTTCCTCTTATGTTAAGTAAGTTTGAGCTGACTGGCCATGATAAGACCCCTAGCAAGGAGACGGGGAGGGAGAAGTCTTTCCCCTCTACCTCAGGGCGGATGCGTGAAGGGTTATAAATTTTTCTCTTGCCTACCATGCTTGTTAATTAAAAGTGGGGGCGCCAATCTAGTATTTGCACTCAAGCACAAAGAACCCTCACAACGACACTGGTCTTGCTCGAATATGAGCCATGGAATCCCAGTCATAACCATACCTCTTTATTTTCACAGAAAATTCATTTGGGATCTTTACCTTTTGACCGACAGCTTTAAAAAATAATCGTTTGTAACTAAACACTTTCAAACTTCGGACACTGGTAGAATGTATCATATAAAACATCTTTTACTCTTAGCATTTTTGAGAAAAACTTATATTTACAAAGTTATTTCATGTTAAAGTTCTCGTATTTCAGTAATTTCAACCAATCAGTGACGTGTATTCAGCTAAATAAAATTACTACTGTTGTTTGTTAACAATAACTATCGGCGGTGTATTTTTGTCACTGCTATTTACGACATCATTCGTGCGTTTGTACTAGTTTTAGCTTTAGGGTTTTAGGGTTAGGGTTGTCATAACGAAATATACACCGCCGGAAGTCCTTGTTGACAAATAACAGCAGTATTCTTTATTCAGCTGAATACAAATCACTGATTGGTTGAAATTATCAAAATATGACAACTTTAATGTGAAATAACTTCGTAAATATAACCTCTTCTCAAAAATGTTAAGAGTAATAGATAATTTTAGATGACACATTCTACCAGTGTCCGAAGTTTGAAAGTGTTTAGTTACAAAAAATTATTTTTTAAATCTGTCGGTCAAAAGGTAAAGATCCAAAATCTGGCCGATAAACACAAATGAAATCTAGTGATGACATCATTACAGAACTATCCCGTCAGATTTGTTCTGGAATACAATAAGAGACTAGCTCTGAAAACAAAAGAGAGAGCTTAGATGGCAATATGAATTGTCAAGAACTTAGTGATGTGAGAGCAGCAAATTCTTACCTTTAACAGAGTCTCCTCAATTATGACTGACCAAATGCTATGTAGCAAAAAGAACCGTCTTGCACCAGACATAGGCAATCTATGGGGCTTTCTGAACGGCATGTCTAATGAAAAATTACCTTCAATTTTTTAGTAGTACAACCCGCCAGATAACGAGACATGTCTCATGCGGCCCACTTCTCGAAAACGGTTAACCATGCCTGGTCTCCACTAACACTAGCAGACTCACACAATTAAAGTCATATGTTTTTACTCCTCTTGGAACACACATTCACCCAATAAGAACAGAAACCTGCAAAACACTCGACCTTCTTTCCTTGGAACTGTTGTGTTCCATGTAAATCTCTCTCTATATAAATGGCAGTTTGTCTGTCTGTATGTCTGTCAGGTTGTACCCTCACCCTGACCACGGCTTTCAACCGATTCTGATGAAACTTGACACACATATAGCCCAATGTCATAATTCAAAACTAACGCAGCGAAAATTTTGAAAAGTTCCCCCAGTTCTGAAAAAGTTGACATGGGGTCGAGAATCTAAGTTTTTTATATGCAACACATTTTCTGGGCTGTACGTGGCTGTTCACGCGTTGGGAGGCGCAATGATGTTTTCATGTTTTCACCCAAAGGGACAGCTAGGAACCTCGTATACACAGAAGTATTCGAGTGAAGAGAAGACATTGCAAGCTACACATGCGCCTTCATTCCCTAGAGGGAAAGGACTAGATTGGGATTAGTCATTGCCTACTAGGGGCTCTTACATACCCGGGCAACGCCGGGCTATGCTGCTAGTTTTAAATAAAGCAGATGATGAACTAAAAGCAACACGCTACCCTTATTTTTCTTTAGAATTCTTCATCATTGTTAAATTAATCTCGTTTATAAAATCCTGTTCTCCAAACAAACAGATTGAGATGCATGATTAAACATTTTTTTTTTTATATAATAACAAAATAAATTAACAAGCTTATTTGAGGTCATTCACTAAACTATGATATATGCTCGCATGGAAATTTTTAATGCAAAAGTAGTTTCTGCTAATTAACGTGTAATAAGAAGACTGGTAAACATTTCCAGGTATTTTGCTTATCTGCCAAAGAAACTCAAATAATCTACTTGGACATTCTTAATACAGACCAGCTGTCACCTAAACTGTGGTTCTCGCATCACATATGGCTTTTTGTCATTAGCAAAACTTCATGCACGAATTGCTTTATTATGGCCATGAGTAATCTTGTTGATGTGTCATTATATTATTTAAATCTGCTTTGCTTTAATCGAAATGAATAAAATTATTATCTGAAAACTGATTATGTATGCTGTGATAAACATTCGTGGATATAATTATTTACGTACAGTTATCTATTATATTCTTTCGGTTACTGATCGTAGAAAGAAAGCGGAGGAAATATCGTAAGCAACCGGCATGTGAAGGTAATTAATGGTATTTTCGAAAAAGAATTTTTTTCAGTATCATAATCTCAACATTCGACAGTTTTATAGTGTTACTACCGCTAATAGTGACAGGTAGTTCCTATTTTGCTTGTGAATTGTAGCTATTTGAGAAATTAACTGTCATACTTTGAAATAGCATACAGCTGATGGTTATTGTTGTTAGTGATGCTAAATACCAGATCAACCATGACTGAGCAAGCTTATGATCAAAGCAGAGTTAATATGAAGTTTAGTGTCCTTAAAAAAAGTAGAGGTAAATTGCTATAGAAGCCAAAAGTGATGACGAGAATCATACGTCATCAGTTTCCCGGATGACATAAAGAAGCTAAACTGAAAAAGATGGTAAATGACGTCATCTTACTAATACGAAAAGATAGTGACCGCCTGGACATTGGCGTTTATCTGAGGCTTGGTCTCCAGATCTGCGAGCCTCATGAATGCCGCTGCGGATGCGCAGTGGATTATTTTAGCCTCCACCCACAGTGTCCTGCCGTCATAGTCCTGATCACCTCCCACGTCATGACACCCTTGACAAGATCATAAAACAGGACCTAGAAGCCGTAAGCTTCCCTTCCCAGGTCGAGCCAATGGGGATAGACCGAGGGGACAGTAAACTGCCGGACAGTATAACAGTTTTTCCGTTCCGATGCGGTAGGCCCCTCATCTGGGATTCTAGATGCTGTGACACCTTCTCCAGCCCAGGCTCTGCTGCTCGTCAGGCTGAGAAAAGACAAACTGTTATGGTATCAGTCGCTCTCTGACAGGTTTATGGTCAAGTCTGTAACATCTGAGAGCTCTGGCGCCCATGGCTCCAAGACCATATCCCTGCTCACCCCTACTGCGGCAGAGATTGCTGATCGCAAGTGCGAGTCCTCGTAAGTCAGTGGCTGTTCCAGCGCATCTCCTTCGCTATTCTCCGGGGCAACACCTTTTCCATTTTATCTGTTGTTGCCATGAGAAATATCGAACTATGATAGAAGAAAGCAGCCTATACTTAGACTATTCGTTATACTATTTACATTATCTTATCGAGCAACTGAAAATATGGTATACCAAAAGATTGCTGTGATGACAGTAGAATCCCATTTCATTATATTCATATAACATGAAAAGTATGCATAAAGTGTACAAATAAATTTCTTGCGGTCTCAAAACTTATTTTGCGATTTATACCCATGCAGATACAATGTTAATAGTGCATCGATCGTCTCGCATTGTCACCTGATTTTTTTTTTTTTTTGCAAATGCCCACCGCCTTTCTATACACTTGAGTATGGATGCTCTCATCATTGGATCAACAAAACTTTAAAAATGGTTCACAATTTCGCAAGTATATATGTAGCGTAAACATAAGAATCCTTCCTATCGGATATCAAATAACGTCCTCGGCAAATTCCATTGCGTTATAAAGAGCCCAATTGTTCTGTACATACGACTGAGGATCTCAACTAGGCAACATTCCCCAGATCTTTTCGGTTTGAACGGCAGTTTTTAACATAATTTCTGGGTAACTAAAACATTTTAAGCTTTCTATACTGGTAGAATGTGTTTATAAAACATCTTTTTCTCTTGGCCTTATTGAGAAAATTCTATAGTTTGTAAGATATTTGTTGTTGTTTTTCTTCAATTTCAACCAATCACTGACATCCATTGAGGTAAAAAAAAACATTCTGTGCCATATGAATATGTCCCTCGTGTAAGAAACAGATTGGGTTTATTTACATTCGTGAAGAAAAAAGATACCCTTCCCCCACCCCTAACCCTAACTCTAAAAGAGATTGAAATGCAAAATTATAGGTGACAATTTCATATGACACCGCTAGAAAAAACTGCCGTTCAAACCGAAAAGATCCCACACCCAACTATCTTACATAAACAAGGATACATTGAAATGCAGACTCTGATATACACACCAAAATAGAGCTGACCTGAACCAAAGCAACATATTTTTCTTGGTGTCACAAACAAAATCACTATCATCATTAATAACCATTCACAACTACTACCCTCTCACCTTTAAAGTGACAGATATAACACAATCTGATGAATGGTGGCTGTCTCGTTCACATATACCAATAAGAAAAGGCATTAAAAAGGAGGAAACAAAACGGTTTAGCACTAGATCTGAAATGACCAAGCCAAATAGTCATGAAAGACAATACCCCCTCATTGTGAAAGACAAGATAATATATATTGTGTTCTACATTCTCTAATACAATCCTAGGATTGTTTCAGTTTGAACGGCAGTTTTTTCTAGCGGTGTCATATGAAATTGTCACCCGTAATTATGACCCTAGTATCGATCTATTGCATTTCAATCTGTTTTAGGGTTAGGTGGGGGAGGGTATCTTTTTTTCTTCACAAATGTAAATAAACCCAATCTGTTTCTTAAACGAGGGACATATTCATACAGCACAGAATGTTTTTTTACCTCAATACACGTCAGTGATTGGTTGAAATTGCAGAAATTGAAGAAAAAACAACAAATATATCTTACAAACTATAGAATTTTCTCAATAAAGCCAAGAGAAAAAGATGTTTTATAAACACATTCTACCAGTATACGAAGTTTAAAATATTTTAGTTACCTAGAAATTATGCTAAAAACTGCCGTTCAAACCAAAAAGGTCCCAATCCTACTCTTTTTCGTTATGGCACTATGGTGTGATTTGAGGGAGACTTGGCTAGTATTTCTAGCAAGTCATATGACAACAGAGACTTCAAGAGCAATTACAAAATAATTTTTAAAATATGTAATCCTAGCTTAAATAGATAAATTAAGCCGGATTAAAGCCACCGGCTTAATGATACCATTAATTGTGCTATTAAACGGTTAGACAAAAGAAGATTATTAATGTCTCTAGAGATCAAACCAAACAGAAAGAGCAACAGGTTTTAAGAAATCTAAACAATTTTTCATTGTATTCATATGGAACTAGCCAAAGATCACTAAAACTGTGTTCCCATTTTAGCGAACAAATTAAAGAACACACAATGTGGTCTCACAACTTGATACAAACAGTACAGTGAATCTCCCTCAAAACATACGTTACTGTCATAAAAAACTAAATATATACTAGATAAAAGTCTCAGATACATTGTATCGAGAAAAAGAAAAGAAGAGAACAGTTGTAATTGGAATGCTTTTGAATATATCTATGAATGCTTTCCTCCGTTTTAATAGATGAACGAATGCCAAGATTTCCAAGATCTTCGCTCAGAGTGTGAAACTTCGTACCTTTCCAAAGAATTAATTATATAGTTACACATGGAAAACGTTGTGACTTACAGAGGACATACGAATTCATACTATATAAGAATATATTATTGAGAAAGATGTGAGTGTGTGTGTGTGTGCTGGTTATTGTTTTGCTAAGCACAAAGAACTCAACAAGCAACCCGAAGATGATATTTGTGTTGACATTAAGAGAACACTTATCCAGTTTCACCTTGCCCAGTGTTTATGTGTGTGTGTGTGTGTGTGTGTATATATATATATATATATATATATATATATATATATATATATGTATGTATGTATATAGCGGAGAAAACAAAGACAAGAAAAAACAATGCGATGACGTGGCACATGCAAAGTATTAATAAGACACTCAGAGAAGGAAAGAAGTCATCATTATTTGGATCTTTTCGGTTTGAACGGCAGTTTTTAACATAATTTCTAGGTAACTAAAAAATTTTAAACTTCGTATACTGGTAGAATGTGTTTATAAAATATCTTTTTCTCTTGGCTTTATTTGAGAAAATTCTATAGTTTGTAAGATATTTGGGTTTTTTTTCTTCAATTTCTGCAATTTCAACCAATCGATGACGTCTATTGAGTTAAACAACATTCTGTGCTGTATGAATATGTCCCTCGTTTAAGAAACAGATTGGGTTTATTTACAGATTGAAATGCAATAGATCGATACTAGGGTCATAATTAAGGGTGACAATTTCATATGACACCGCTAGAAAAAATTGTCGTTCAAACCGAAAAGATCCCATTATTTTTATTATTAAAAGAGGAGGGGCACTGAAAAAAAAAGCCTATTTTGAAGTATTAACTTATTCGTTTCGGTCATCCAGGATAGCCGAGTTATTTTTGTACATTTCCCATTATCGTTTCAATTTAAATGATACCACATCGAATGTAAAAGTACACGTGCGAAAAAGTTTATTTGAAATAGTTTCCATCATTACTCTTAATTTCCTCTCATTTCCGTGTGTCGGAGAGAAGTGCAGTTTGAGAGCTAAAAATGTATTAGAGGAATTTTTTTTAAATATTGAGGCAAGGAAAACAGCAAGACATTTGTGCTGTCTTACTGACTTTTCCTCAAAAACGAAGTAAATTGAAAGACATCATCACCTACAGCTTTTCACACTTTACTGTTAGAGGCAGGACTTCCTCCGTTTGAAAGCCAATATTTATTTGTATAAACTATGCCATCCTTCTTACTAACAATTGTGAATGGCGTTCTTTCTAAACGATTATCCAGCAGCTAATGTCTTTTATACACCATGAACTCAATTCGGATACTTTTCCATTTCCAGTGCCTGGAAAAAGAAAGGCTGCTCTAAAACAACAGCTAAGAATAATAAACCTTTCTACTATAGACACAGAGGCGGGGGCTAGTCGTAAGTCAGGAAGATGCAAATTAATTAAAATTATATAAACACAATTTTCTTCAGATGAGAATAAGAATTTTCTAAATAACTATGTTTAAAAATAAAAAACGCAGAGGAAGGTAATTTTTGAATTCTAACTAAGCTTAAAATTCAATAAGGAATGCAGTTATGAGTTTGACCAAGAATAGTAACTGACAGCCCCTGCCATGTTTCGACTTTATTAAACCTCATTAATGAAGCGTAGTCTAATTCAGCGTTTCCCAAATGGTATTCTCGGAATTCTAGTGTTCCACAGGAAATAGTGGTGAATCGACTAATTACAGTAATCCCTCAACTATCGCAGGTGTTACGTTCCAAACCCCACTCTTCTATATATATTTTTTTATAATATTTTTATAATTTATATATATTTATTTTATTATAAATGCAAAACAACACCACAGAGGAAAGCTTAAATAATAAACCGTGATACTGTATATGCATTTTTTTGTTGAATTAAATATTCATAATTTTATCATATGTCCTCAGCAACAGGACTCTCCACCATGACACACAAGCAGGAGAACCCAGTCATGGCTGTCAGATAATTTCTGTGACCACATCACCCCTAAAATCAGGTCACCTAACTCCCCAGACCTGACCCCCTTGATTATTATGTGTGAGGTGCAGTGGAGTGAGAGACCAACAAAACTCCTTCAAAAATGAACTGAAGGCAAGGATTATGGCAGCATTGACTAACTTAAACAAGGAGACCATCCAGAAGAGTTGCTAGAGATTCTGAAATCATCTGGAGGCCATGGTTGAAACCAATAGCAATTTTATTGGATAAATTTACTCATTGGCATTTCAAGATATTTCTACATAATTTCGGTCAATATATCTGTTAAAATGAGATGTTAGTGTTATTTGCTGAGGACATATGATAAAATTATGAATATTAAGAAGTCGCAATGGCCCAGTGGTTAGGGCAGCGGACTCGCGGTCGTAGGATCACGGTTTCGATTCCCAGACCGGGCGTTGTGAGTGTTTATTGAGCGAAAACACCTAAAGTTCCATGAGGCTCCGGCAGGGATGGTGGTGATCCCTGCTGTACTCTTTCACCACAACTTTCTCTCACTCTTACTTCCTGTTTCTGTTGTACCTGTATTTCAAAGGGCCGGCCTTGTCACTCTCTGTGTCACGCTGAATATCTCCGAGAACTACGTTAAGGGTACACGTGTCTGTGGAGTGCTCAGCCACTTGCACGTTAATTTCACGAGCAGGCTGTTCCTTTGATTGGATCAACCGGAACCGACGGAGTGCTTCCCAGTGTTATTTTCATTTTGCATAATTTAGACGACAGTTTATTCACCACACCTTGTATATAAAGAAGGAAAAAAAAACCCACTAGATTGCAATGGTCAATAAAATAAAGTCTTTAAATCTATTCTTCTTGTGCAGCCTGGTACCAAATGACCTACAGCCCTATCGTTGGGGCCCTTGATTTAAGAGGCTTGGATGGTATTTTCTAGCAGCTGGAGCAACCTTGCAGAAGGTCTCTCATCAACGCAATGTCTGTATGTGATGTATTAATAGCTCTTGGTGTCATTATGTGTGACTATAATTATAATTAATGAGTTTTAATTAAGATCAAAATTGTTGCTTTTGTTTGCTCAACTAGGATTTGAATCTGATTTCATTATAATTGACATACAATGGCAATAATTTGAAATGAATAAAAGAAATCAGAACATTCCATAAATAACAGTCACACAGAATACAGAGAATTTATCAGTGCCTGTATTTCTTAATTGAAGCTTAAATTTCCTGGAGATTATATCTAACAATAAGTCTACAATGACTTGTTATCTGTGCACTTAAGAAATATTGATTTACTGTATGCAAGATCTCTGATTATGTAGAAAGTGTGGAGAAATGAAACTGTGTAACATTCATGCTTACTCCAAGCATATTAGCGACAGACACAACGAGAACACCAATTTCATTATATGTATAAATATAAATACTCCATTAACCCTTTCATTACCAACCCAGCTGAAACCGGTCTGGCTCTGTAGTACAAATGTCTTGTTTTCATAAGTTTTGTATCAAAATATACCACCAAACATTAGTCGCAATTTATATTCCTAATACTAGCTTAATGATAACTAAGTTATTTTACTAAATTTTTTGTTATATTTAAAATAATTGATAGAAACACAGAGTATCTCAAAATAAATACAGTAACGAAAAGGTTAACATGATATCAAAAGATATTGCAAAGAAACAACAATCAGAAACAGAGTACAAGAAACTAATCTTACTTCAAGCGTGCATGGAAGAGTCTCTATGTAGTCATTTGATTAACCAGAAATAGCAGCTAAACATCCCTTAAATTAAACCCTATCACTAAAACAAAAATAAAGGATATGCTGGTTGGGGTATTAAACAAGGGGTCACCAAAACTTCTTATATCAATAGTCTCTTCATGGAATCATTGATAACTTGGCAATCCCCATCATGAAAATTTCTAAAATGAAATTAAAAAGTATCATCATCATTTAATATTCACTCTCCATGCTGGCATGGGTTGGACAGTTTGACATGGAGCTGACTCCAGTTGCTTATTGTGGCATGGTTTCTATGGCTGGATGCCCTTCCTAACGCCAACCACTTATCAGTGTGTGCTGGGTGTCTCCTACATGCCACCGGCATGTGTGTGTTTACACAGCACTGGTACAGGTGGGTAAATGCAGCACCAGCACAGACACTTTTTAAGGGGCACCAGCACCTGAAAGGACAAACTTGGGATCTTTTCGGTTTGAACGGCAGTTTTTAACATAATTTCTAGGAAACTAAAAAATTTTAAACTTCGCATACTGGTAGAATGTGTTTATAAAACATCTTTTTCTCTTGGCTTTATTGAGAAAATTCTATGGTTTGTAAGATATTTGTTGTTTTTTTCCTTCAATTTCTGCAATTTCAACCAATCAGTGACGTCTATTGAGTTAAAAAGCATTCTGTGCCGTATGAATAAGTCCCTCGTTTAAGAAACAGATTGGGTTTATTTACATTTGTGAAGAAAAAAAGATACTCTTCCCCCCAACCCTAACCCTAAAAGAGATTGAAATGCAATAGATCGATTCTAGGGTTATAATTATGGGTGACAATTTCATATGACACCGCTAGAAAAAACTGCCATTCAAACCGAAAGGATCCCAAACTTGTATGTGTAGAAGACAGCGATTTTACATAGCTTGATGTGTCTCACCAAGTACAGCAAATCGCCACATCGTCCCTTGTCATTTCCTCAGTGAAGCCCACCACCCAGAGATCCATTCTCACCACTTCATCCCATGTCTTCCTGAGTCTATCCTTCCACAGGTACCCTCCACAATTAGAGCTCTACACTTTTTTATGCAGCTGTCCTCATCTATCTTTCAATGTGCCCACATTAAGGGTGCCAACTCTGAGGGTGTAGATGGTGTGTAGAAAGTATAATTAATAAAAAAATTTCTTGATTTAAAAACAATAATTCCTTCTTCTTTTTAGTTATAACCACTTTTTAATAAGAAATAGCTAAAGAAATTTAATGAAAATCATCTTTGTTTAACATCCACTTTCCAGGCTGGTATGGGTTGGACTGAGAACTGGCAAGCCCGGAGGCTGCGCCAGGCTCCAATCCACTTTGGCAATTTTTCTACAGCTGGATGCCCTTCCTAACACCAACCACTCCAAGAGTGAAGTAGGTGCTTTTTACATGCCACCAGCACAGGAGCCAATCAGGCAGCTTTAGCATCAACCATGCTTAAATGGTGCTTTTTATGTGCCACTGGCACAGGAGCCAGTCAGGCAGCACTGGTATCGATCACGCTGAAATGATACTTTTTATGTGCCACCAGTACAGGTGCCAATTTGGTAGCACTGGCATCATCCATGCATGACTATGATTTCACTTGACTCAACAGGTCTTTACAAGCACAGCATATTGCCCAACGATTGAAGGGTACTTTTAAACAGGTTTGTTATACAACACTGGCATCGGCCAGGGCTACAATTTCACTTGGCTTGCCGGGTCTTCTCAAGCACAGCATATCTCCAAAGGTCTCGGTCACTTGTCATTGCCTCTGTGAGGCCCAACATTCAAGGTTAGGCTTCACCACCTCATCCTATGCTTTCCTGGGTCTACTTCTTCTACAGGTTCTCTCCACTGTTAGGGTGCAACACCTCTTCACACACCTGTCCTCATCCATATGCAACACATGATTATACCAGTACAGTCGTCTCTCTTGCATACCATATCTGATGCTTCTGATGTCCAACTTTTCTCTCGGGGCGTTTACACTCTGTTGTGTATGTACACTGACATTACACATCCAGTGAAGCTTACTAGCTTCATTTCTTTCAAGCTTATGCATGTCCTCAGCAGTTACAGCCCATGTTTCACTGCAATGTAGCATGGCTGTTCGCACACATGCAACATACAGTCTACCTTTCACTCTGAACGAAAGTCCCTTTGTTACCAGCAGAGGCAGGAGCTTACAGAACTTTGCCCAGGCTGTTCTTATTCTAGCAGCTATGCTCTCAGAGCATCCACCCCCTGCTACTGACTTGGTCATCTAGGAAACAGAAGATATCAACTGCTTCTAGATTTTCCCCCTGGCATGTGATGGAAACTGTTTTCTGTACACCTTCGGTGTTTATTACTCCTGAGCATCTGCCACACACAAAAACTATCTTCCCAGTTAACCTTCCTTTGATATTGCTGCACCTCTTATGTGTCCATAGCTTAATGAGATTAATAAAGAATGATAAAAATTCAGTAACATTATATTGGTGAAATATGTGTTTGGTGAATACTAGTCACTGCACCAATATTTGGCTGGAAATTAGCAAATTTTAGCCTTTAAAATGCTGCTCTCTTCCAGATTAAGTTTGCACCCTTAATGCTCAATGGAGGCGCAATGGCCCAGTGGTTAGGGCAGCGGACTCGCGGTCGTAGGATCGCGGTTTCGATTCCCAGACCGGGCGTTGTGAGTGTTTATTGAGCGAAAACACCTAAAGCTCCACGAGGCTCCGGCAGGGGATGGTGGTGATCCCTGCTGTACTCTTTCACCACAACTTTCTCTCACTCTTACTTCCCGTTTCTGTTGTACCTGTATTTCAAAGGGCTGGCCTTGTCACTCTCTGTGTCACGCTGAATATCCCCGAGAACTACGTCAAGGGTACACGTGTCTATGGAGTGCTCAGCCACTTACACATTAATTTCACGAGCAGGCTGTTCCGTTGATCGGATCAACCGGAACCCTCGTCGTCGTAACCGACGGAGTGCTTCCATTCCATCCAATGCTCAAAATCATTTCAGGTGTTTATAAACCCATTGGAGAGTCGCAGAGACCTCCAGCGGTCAATACTGGCCACTTTACTGACCCTCGTATTAGATACACCATTCTTCAAATAAAGACAGGATGGTAACTGCTACTATACCCCTTGAGGTCTGCACAACTAGGACTAACATGCAAATAACGATAAATATTCAAGAAGTTTATGGTATGTGTTGCAAAAGTTTAAGAATTATGATCATAATCAAACAGTTGCTATGTGTTTTGGATGCCTTACAGATCAATGACATATTGTTTTTTTTAAGCAGCTTTTTCAGGAAATGGTGGGAAGTTGGAAAAGAAATATTGACATCTTTTTTTTCCTTACATCTTTCAGTATTTGGTAATGTTAGGAAAACCAGATGAAAATTGTCGCTCAATAAATAATTTTGAGATATGTTAACATTTACAGAAACATTGGATCTTTTCGGTTTGAACAGCAGTTTTTTCTAGCGGTGTCATATGAAATTGTCACTCATAATTATGACCCCAGTATCGATCTATTGCATTTCTATCTGTTTTAGGGTTAGGGTTAGGGTTAGGGTTGGGGGTGGGGTGGGGGATCTTTTTTTTCTTCACAAATGTAAATAAACCCAATCTGTTTCTTACACGAGGGACATATTCATACGGCACAATGTTTTTCACCTCAATAGACGTCAGTGATTGGTTGAAATTGCAGAAATTGAAGAAAAAAAACAACAAATATCTTACAAACTATAGAATTTTCTCAATAAAGCCAAGAGAAAAAGATGTTTTATAAACACATTCTATCAGTATATGAAGTTTAAATTTTTTTAGTTACCTAGAAATTATGTTAAAAACTGCCGTTCAAACCGAAAAGGTCCCACTTTTGCTCTCAGGTGCCACACGTCTTCCAATTTCTAGCCAACAACTTCCTCCTAACATCCACAACAGACACAGTTATTACCAAAGGTGCATGAGCTCTGTCGTTGTCATTTCCCCTTATACTATAAAACTGCCAACTACTACTGCCTTCTGCATACCAACACTAACATCAAATTAACAGGAAAATAAAGCTGTAAGAAATAATGTTTTTCCTTCCGTTGATATTACACTCTCTCTTTTTTTACTCTTTTACTTGTTTCAGTCATTTGACTACGGCCATGCTGGAGCACCGCCTTTAGTCAAGTAAATCGACCCCGGGACTTATTCTTTGTAAGCCCAGTACTTATTCTATCGGTCTCTTTTGCCGAACCGCTAAGTGACGGGGACGTAAACACACCAGCATCGGTTGTCAAGCAATGCTAGGGGGACAAACACAGACACACAAACACATACATATATATATATATATATACATATATACGACAGGCTTCTTTCAGTTTCCGTCTACCAAATCCACTCACAAGGCATTGGTCGGCCCGGGGCTATAGCAGAAGACACTTGCCCAAGATGCCACGCAGTGGGACTGAACCCGGAACCATGTGGTTGGTTAGCAAGCTACTTACCACACAGCCACTCCTGCGCCTATCTCACAAAGTTTAAATAATCTAACAGTAACATAACCAGTTACATATACACACACACATATATATAGCATCTATATATATATATATATATATATATAGCTAATTAGCAGAGGTGGAGGATGTTCTGAAAGTATAGCTGCCAGCATTAAGAACAGGGTGGAGAGAGTTCAAGGAGCTACTACTTCTGTCTCAGAATGAAAGGCAGACTGTATGATGTCAGTATTTGAACTGCAATGCTTCATAGTAGTGAGATGTGCCTGCGAATGCAGAGAACCTGCAAAAACTAGAAAGGAATGAAGCAAACATTATTCACTGAATGTGCAGCGTCAGTGTGTATAAATGACAAAAGTACAAATATGTAGAGAGAAAAACTGGGTACAGGAGAAAATTGGGATCTTTTCGGTTTGAACGGCAGTTTTTAACATAATTTCTAGGTAACTAAAAAGTTTTAAACTTCGTACACTGGTAGAATGTGTTTATAAAACATCTTTTTCTCAGGAGTGGCTGTGTGGTAAGTAGCTTGTTTACCAACCACATGGTTCCGGGTTCAGTCCCACTGCGTGGAACCTTGGGCAAGTGTCTTCTACTATAGCCTCGGGCCGACCAAAGCCTTGTGAGTGGATTTGGTAGACGGAAACTGAAAGAAGCCCGTCGTATATATGTATATATATATATATGCGTGTGTGTGTTTGTGTGTCTGTGTTTGTCCCCCTAGCATTGCTTGACAACCGATGCTGGTGTGTTTATATCCCCGTTACTTAGCGGTTCGGCAAAAGAGACCGATAGAATAAGCACTGGACTTACAAAAGAATAAGTCCCGGGGTCGAGTTGCTCGATTAAAGGCGGTGCTCCAGCATGGCCGCAGTCAAATGACTGAAACAAGTAAAAGAGTAAAGAGAGAGTAGTTTGTAAGATATTTGTTGTTTTTTTCTTCAATTTCTGCAATTTCAACCAATCACTAACGTCTTTTGAGGTAAAAAACATTCTGTGTCATATGAATATGTCCCTCGTTTAAGAAACAGATTGGGTTTATTTACATTTGTGAAGAAAAAGATACCCTTCCCCCCTACCCCTAACCCTAAAATAGATTGAAATGCAATAGATCGATACTAGGGTTATAATTATGGGTGACAATTTCATATGACACCGCTAGAAAAAACTGCCGTTCAAACCGAAAAGATCCGAAAATTGTTATAATGTGCAAGAGAGAAAACTGAATTGGTTTGAACATGCAACATATAAAGATGAAGATAACTGTACAAAAAAAGACCAATCACTTACAATAAACAGAAGTTGTAGAAAAGGGAGATCTAGGAAGATGTGAGATGAGGTGATGCCAGCTGATCTCAGGATTTTGAGCCTCAGAGGAAATGACAAAGGACCAACATGATAGGAGATATGCAGTGTGTCCCTCCCACATAGGCAATCGTCCACCCCTACTCTTATTTTATTCATCTTCCACTCTCCCCCATACTCTTGCTACCTGTAACTTACCTTTCATCTGCCTATCACATGTCGCTCCTTCACTTTCCAATCAACTGTATTGTTCTGCTGCTTTTACCCTTTAGCATTTAAACTGGCCATATCTGGCCAAAAGTATTCCGCCTGTTTTATGGTCAAACTGGCCAGATCTGGTCTCTCACACCAACCCTACAATATCGTTTTAAAAATTAACAGCTACCTCATCAAAATCTCATAGCTACAAGATAATGCATGATTAATTCAAAACAATGTGGATAAAAAAGGATTAATTTTGGCAGAATAATGCGAATACTAAAGGGTTAAGTAAAGAAATTAGAACTTGTTTACTACAAACTTCACATCATCATTTGTAAACTGCCAGTCACCACCTCCTCTCCTCTGAGTTACTCCCAACTGACACACATTTATTGGCCTCCCACTCATATTTATTATTGCTCACCAACATCCCTGTTCACCTTCCATTACATATATACACATATACAAATACATGTATTCATTGCACACACAAATACACATAGATATCTATAAATACATTTATGTGTGTGTGTATGTGTGTGTGTGCATGCGTGTGTGTGTGTGTGTGTGTGTGTACACACAAATAATCAGACAAAATAACTAGCAGTAGTTTATATACACACAGACATATTTATTAAAATTTCAGACATATGGTGTTGATTTTCTTTTGCAACAAGAATCTGAATATTCCAAGCATGTAGAGTTCATTAATTTTATTCACTAGAAACTTGAAGAATTTCATACCATCTGACAAACATCCACAGCATGAAAATCAAAGAAATAGTAGGAATAAAAGAACTTCTGAATACATATACATACACACACACACACATATGTGTGTGTGTGTGTGTGTGTGTGTGTGTGTGTGTGTGGTGTGTGTGTGTGTGTGGTGTGTATAGGTACACTATTCCAAATTTAATTAAACACCATCAAAGCCTATTTTTGCCTTTGATCACCCCAGGGATGATAAAATAACTATCTGATACATATAGGGGTCAATATAAAGAAATATATACATCTCCCCTAGTAAATTTCCTGTCTTCCCTTGATTGAGATGATGACTTTTCACTGTTAAAAGATCAGCCAAAATAGCTTGCAGTATTCTATGCAACTCTTTATGTTCTTAGTTCAATTCCTGCCAGGGTTAACTTAATTTTTTTTTTTATTTCTCTAGAGTCAGTAAAATCAAGTGCCAGTCAATATTTAACTCCTCGGCTTAAAATTGCTGGCTCTGTGCCAAAATCCAAAACAATTCAGGGATGTTTCCAGAGGTGAATTATTCAAACTATAAAGCATTCCTCTCAACACAAGGCTATGATGCTCCTCCACTAGTCCTGTATTACTACTACTACTACTTAGGCAGTGAATTGGTGAAATTGTTAGTACACGGGGCAAAATGCTTAGTGGCATTTTGCTTGTTTTGGGGTTCTGAGTTCAAGTTCCACTGAGGTCAGCTTTGCCTTTTATACTTTCAGGTAGCGGCTCGGCAAAAGGGACCGATAGAATAAGTACTAGGCTTACAAAGAATAAGTCCTGGGGTCGATTTGCTCAACTAAAGGCGGTGCTCCAGCATGGCCAGTCACAAAACTGAAACAAGTAAAAGAGGATAAAATAAGTACCAGTAAAGTGCTGAGGTCAATGAAATCAACTTCTCCTCCCATTGACCAACTGTTGGACCCGTGCCAAAATTAAAAATTATTATTATTATCATTATTATAAACAGCCAATACTCGGATCTATCAAACTGACTGTATCTAGTTTCATATAAATCTTCTGTGATTTTGGCAGGAACATAAATGCTTTGCAGTATTTAAACGTTATTGTGTAACCCCAGATCAACCACGATTGAGCAGACCTATAATTAAAGGTGCTTTAAACCTGACCATAATGACTTTCTTTGTTTTGTTTTTTAAAGATTTTAGCATGTAATTTGTGGGAAATTTAGCTGTTAATTACAGAAGATAAAGTGAACACATTTTTTGTTTAGCCTTGGTCAGCCTTGACTGAACAGACATGACCATCGTATCTTTTTTTTAAGATATTAGCATATGATTTGAGGAATAATTTGGCTACCATTTCTAGCAACTTAAATGATTACATTGAGGCTTTTGGTGGTAGTTACAACAACAGTGAGCAAGGTCAATTCAAACCAAGCACAGCAGCTGTGACATCTAGTTTCATCTCACTATGCTGACCTTTACTTTCCCTCACTCTGGTGCCAATTACATAAGTACCAATAAAAACCAAGGTTCATTCAAAGACTATCTGCTCACTTTCCTCTGCTTTGTACTTCATCAAGATCATCATCACCACTATTCAGAGTCCTTATAGCATGGAACAAAATACCTTGCAGTAGTTAGTCACAGATTTTACAGTCTAAGTTCCAATTCTGCCAATGTCAGTCCTCGTCCTTTAGGATTATCAAATACTGGGTTGAATGCAATCAACCGTTACCTCCTCCCAGATTAGGAAGGGCATCCAGCCGTAGAAACATTGCCAGATCAGACTGGGCCTGGTGCAGCCTTCTGGCTTCCCAGACCCCAATTGAACCGTCCAACCCATGCTAGCATGGAAAATGGACACTAAATGATGATGATGCCAATGAAAGAAAAACTATTAATAAGATTTTGAAAATGTTTACCTTCTATCTTTTATTTGTTTCAGTCACTGGATTGTGGCCAATGTTGGGTCACCACCTTGAAAGATTTGGTCGAACAAATTGACTCCTGTACTTATATTTTAAGCCTGGTACTTATTCTATTGGTCTCTTTTGCCAAACCCCTCAGCTACAGGGATGAAAACAAACCAACACCAGTCGCCAAGCAGTGGTGGAAGACAAAAATATATAATAGATACATACATGCATGTGTGTGAGTGTGTGTATGGATAGATAGATAAATAGATAGATAGATATAGATAGATAGATAGATAGATAGATATAGATATATAGAGATATATAGATAGATATAGATAGATAGATATAGATAGATAGATAGATAGATATAGATAGATATAGATAGATATAGATAGATAGATAGATAGATATAGAGATAGATATAGATAGATGCATACATACGTGTACACACACACACATACACACAATGGGCTACTTTCAGTTTCCATATACCATATCCACTCACTAGGTTTTGGTCAGTCACAGGAAATAGTAGAAAACACTTGGCCAAGGTGCCACATAGAACCATGTGGTTGGGAAGCACTCTTCTTACCACGCAAAAGAATTTTATAAAATATTCTCCCCTTGTTCTTTTTTTTTTTTAAAATATTTAGCATTCTTCTTAATTAAAATTGAAGTTCCACTTTATATTCCTGCAAAAAAACCAGTCACTCAGATCTTTGACAACAAAAATCTCTTAAACTCTTACTCCTAAGATTTAAGGATTAATGCCACCAAATGTTTTGAATGATGACTGTTACAACATAAATAAATTATTAATTCAAGAGAGATTTTTTTTTTCAAAACACATGCACATATAGTCAATCAGTCTTTCTCTCTCCCGTTCTTTCCTAGATTATTGGTAATTCCATTTTTGTATTTTCTTTTTGTTTGGTAATATTGATTTCTTCATTAAAACTTGACATGAGACCTAATTTTGTAGGAGATAGTATAGCCAATTAATTTACTCACATCCCATTTGCCAATAATTCACAGGTATCTATTAATCCCAGAGGGATGCAAAAAAAAAAAAACAAAAAAAAAACCATCAACATCGTCATTCAAAGTTTTCCCTGCTGACATGGGTTAAACAGTTTGACAGAAGTTGGTCAGCTAAAGAGCTGCCTAAACTCCAAGACTGTTTTAGCAATGTTTCAATAGCTGGATGCCCTCCCTAATGCCAACCACTTTACAGAGTATCAATATTTATGTACCAGCTCCAGGAATGCATTTGATATGTAAATTGGGATATCCAATAACATAACACCACTGGCTGCAGTGGTTATATAACCAATAACATAACACCACTGTCTGCAGTGGTTATATAACCAATGTGTTTTGAGGTGAGAATGGATTAGATGGGTGTTGATGAAGGGGCAAAAACCCGCGAAATATGGCATGCACATTCATTACCCATTTTTATCTTCCGTCTGACATCTCAATACGAAAAGTAGCAAAAATCAGTGTTGGCTATAATTTCTATAGAATATCTGTAGAAATGACCATAACAAAACTTTACAGAATGTACTGGGTGCTTTTACATAGCACTGGTGTGGGTGCCTTTTACTCAACACCAGCATGGGTGCTTTTTACATGACACCGACATGGGTGATTTTACATGACACCAGCACCCAATAGCCTGAAGAGGGATACCTGTGTAGCTTGACGTATCTTCTCAAGTACAGTAAACTGCCAGAAGTGTCGTCCCCTTGTCATCCCCTCTGTGAGGCTCAACATTTGAAGATCCTTTCTCACTACTTCGTCCCACATTTTTCTGGGTCAACCCCTGCTCTAGAGAGGTGAGACAAGAGGCCTACTTTGTCATCACTCAACCTGATAGAAATAACAGTTGGAATACCTTGAACCATAGGTTCGCTTAGTTTGGGTTAACTTGGGGCTAAATAACAACAACTACAGCAAAATTCAAAGACATTGCCAATTCACTGCCTGCTCAAGTCAACAGAGAAACCTTTACATGGCTGCTTGACTTGCTAAAAATAGCAAACAAAACTCAGTCTCCCATATTCTGCAGTCTTTAATAAAGGGAAGACATTACATAATATAATCCTGCATAACCATAACCCTTTAGCATTTAAACCTGCCGTATCCAGCCCAAATATTTTATCTGCTTCATGTTCAAACCAGCCTGATATGGCCTCTTACACTAACCTTACAATGTCATTCTAAATATAATCCACCCCATACTGTAAAATGGTTGGAATTTGGAAGGGCATCCAGCTGTAAAAATCATGCCAAAACTGACCTTCCTTATGCAGGTGCCACGTAAAAAACACTCGGCCCACTCTGCAGAGTGGTTGGTGCTAGGAAGGGCAACCAGTCATAAAAAAACCATGCCAAAACAGACACAGAAGGCTCTAGCAATTTTAGTACACAAGCATTACATTTGACAAAGTAATCTGAATACTAAAAGATTAAAAGACGGAATAGTGATGGCTGCAATACCTTTGATTACTAATCTAATCAATCAATGAGAACCAAGGACTAAACAACAACCCCATAGCCACTACGTAACAATATTGTCAACTAGATGTAAATACCAGTGTATAAGATGCACTTTTTTTTAATCTTTAAATCATCAGCAGCATCATCATCATTTAACGCCCGTTTTCCATGCTAGCATGGGTTGGACAGTTTTGACTGAGGGCTGGCAACCAGATGACTGCACCAGGCTCCAGTCTTGATCTGGCAGAGTTTCTACAGCTGGATGCTCTTCCTAATGCCAACTATTCCAAGAATGTAGTGGGTGTTTTTTACGTGCCACCTGCACGGGGGTCAGTCAGGCGGTACTGGCAATGACCTCGCTCGAATCTTTTTACACGTGCCCACCGGCACAGGTGCCAGTGAAACAACATTGGTAACGATCACGCTCGAACGGTGCCCTTTTACGTGCCATGGGTACGGAAGCCAGTTGGCTGCTCTGGCAATGATCACGCTCGGAAGAATACCATGCACCACTCTGTAAAGTGGTTGGCATTAGGTAGGGCATCCAGCTGTAGAAACCAAACCAAAGCAGACAATGGAACTTGGTGCAGTCCCTGGCCTTGCCAGTTACTGTTAAGCCATCCAACCTATGCCAGCATGGAAAAACTGACATTAGAAAATGATGATACATTTAATGCAACCATATTATGGATAGGATATCAAATACACAAGTGTGTGATGAAACATTAAATTTGCTTTTTCTACAAAATATTTTTTCACTACAAAATGGAGTTTGTGTTCTGGGAGCATGTGCCCTTATGCACCAGCAAATATGGTTAAATGTTTTCATTGGTTACACTCAAATTTTTATAACCTACACATTCCATGAATGCAATATGGAGCCTGACATGCAGGTGTGGTTAAGAAATTTTCTGTGCTTACTACATAATGTAATTCAACTATATGGTATCTTAAGCAATCATCTTCAACTGCAGACCCTCAGGTCAGCCCAAATCTAGTGAATTAAACTCTAGAGATAGAACTATGCAGAAGGCCACTTGGGTGGTAAACATAATATTAAGCTATTAAGTTTATGATTTTTATTGGAGTCCAACTCAGACTGAAGCGTTTGGAACAGGTCTGTAGTTTCTTCCTCCTCCCACAACAATTCTCAGTCACTCGATGTTACCCTCCCTCCTTGAACTAAGCCATAAAAAAAAGGGTGCCAATACAATTTTGCATTTATGCAGAAATTTCGTTTTTCACCAAATTTCACTTTTTACATTTTCTCTATAACACTAAGCAAGCTTAACACTTTTGATACCAACCCACCTGAGACCACTCCTACTTTTACTATACAAGCCTCACTATTTTCTAATTCATGCATAATTCACACATTTACATACACATACAAAGCACAAGTATACAATAGTGAGAACTTTAGACACAGCTTATTACAGCTTCCATATCATTTTGTTTTGTGTATCCAAAACTACAACTGTCTAAACAACATCATTTGTGACCTGTCTTTCTGTTAATTTAGGGACTCCTTTAATTTTTGTTTTACTTAATTGGAACCTCATTCAATATTTAAAAAATCCTTTTATATTTTTATAATTAAATATTATTAGGACTTCTATAAAAATTGTTTATATATTTTGTGTATTGGACATATAACCATTTTACTGCATATAAACTTGACTGATCTGAAGCACAATTTTTTTGATGACCCCTGAGAAATTACCGTGGGCCCCCCAATTTACTAGATTGCATTTGTGGACCTTCAAAAATCTTATTTGGACCCTGGGGGTTCATACAAACCCCGAATGAGAATCCCTAGTTTAGAGTGGTTTTCTACTCATCATCTTATATATTGAACTTGTTTGATATACCATAATTACAACCATTTTAACAAGAAGCAATCAGACCTATGGTCAAAGGAGTCTCGTCCTGTTTGCTCTTCAGACATATGTTTATCTACAATTTCATTATTCAATGTATCCTTCCTGGTTCACAACTAGTGTCCAGATCACCCACCAAGGGTCCATATTAAGGTTTTTGTGGGTCCACGTACGAAATAGTAAACTGAGGATCCACAATAATGTTTAAGGACTTCTGAAAAAATTTTGATTTATATGTATGTATTGGTATGTATTGCAAGAAATAGCTAAGTTTCTTTCTCTAACATTTTACTCAGCTCAACCGACACAAAGGAATGTGTGAAAAACAAAATAGGAATTTTGAAAGAAGTTTCTATAAAACTAGTTTTTAAACATTGGATGGCTATGGGGGGGGGGCACCAGAATAAAATAGTAATCAAAGGGGGTCCAAAGATAAAAATGGTTGAGAATCCCTGCTTTAGCATTTAGCAAATATTCTTCCAGTTTTATTTTCAAACCACAATGTCAATCTAAAAATAAACAATCATATCATTAAAATCTCAAAGCTATGAGACAATGCATGAGTAATTCAAAATAACGTGAATATAACTATATAAGCACTAGCATTATGACCCGACATTGCCAGGTCATAGTGCTAGAGCATGCATATGCAGCTGCGTGCGTGTGCACATACACGCAAGTACTGTCCAAATCTCCAACCACTCACATACAGCTAGCTGGCATTCAATTGGCGTATCAAGTTTCAGGCATTTTGATAGGGTTTTTGATAGAAAATTCACAAAAAAGTCACTTCTATTGATTTTTTAATGGCTTTGCAGGGTGACTGGGGAAATGTAAAGATGTGCACGCCCACCCTTGGACGGTTTTGAATGACCATAGAAAGTGCGAGCCCTCTAACTGAAAAATTGTGGATTTGTATAAAGGACACACACGCAGACATTTTGCCATTTATATATATAGAGAAATTATATTTGACTAGCAGTATCGCCCGGCGTTGCTCGGGTTTGTAAGGGAAATAATTATATAAGCATTTTTAGAGATGTAAAGTATAATAGCCATCTCAATATGGCTAACCACAAAGAGGGAGGGGTGTTACTGTAGCTTTTTACGTTCTGAGATTTAATAATAAATTTAAGAGAGTTACTTCCCTTATATATGTCAAAAATGGATTAAAAATGGAAAAAATTGATGGTAAATTTTTTTTTAAATCGTAGACTCATCGTAGACGCGCGCTAATACCCAGACGGTCTCGATATGAATCACGACTATAAGATACCCGGTTTTGGTTAAACTGCACCGCAAAATGTGGGAGTAGTTAGGAATCTAAATCGTAGGAGACAGACACACAACCTCACTTTTATATATAAAGATTTCCTCTATTTACATAATATTGAGGTCTCTTTCTTTCTTTTGTTATCTTACGGTTTTTACCAATATACATATATATATATAAATATATATATAGTTACAGAGATGTACTTGCATAGCAAGTGACTTGGTCTGAGATCGTGTGCTGGAACGAAAACAGTTGCAGCGTTGAAGGTGTTTATAAGCCATTTAAGAAACACACAAAAACCGTTAGATTCACTTCAACATTTAAATTTAATTTGTCAAAATATTTTCGTCGCTTTGAGACCGCGACCCGTTAGCACGATATTTTCGTCAGTGAACAGGTCGCGGTCGCAAAGCGACGAAAATATTTTGGCAAATTAAATTTAAATGTTGAAGTGAATGTAACGGTTTTTGTGTGTTTCTTAAATGGCTTACAAACACCTTCCACGCTGCAATATATATATACACACATATATATATATGTATGTATGTATGTATGTGTGTGTGTATATGTGTATGCATGTATGTGTGTGTGTGTGCGTGTCTGTGCTTGTGATTGTCGTCCACCACTGCTTGACAACGAATGTTGGTTTGTTTACATCCCTGTCACCTAGTGGTTTGACAAAGGAAACAGAGAGAATAAGTACAATGCTTACAAAAATAAAACTGGAGTTGATTCATTAAACTACAATTCTTCAAGGCATTGCCCCAGCATGGCCACAGACCAATGGCTGGAAAAAGCAGAAGAATAAAAGAATACATTCTCTGCTTTGGTCTTATGTTCAAGGCATGAGAAAGCTTGAGTTTAGATGAGAAGGCCTAACAGACCTGGTAGAAATAGCAGCCAAATCTCCCTCAAATCACACCTTACTGTCTTATGTATGTATATATATATGAGCCAATGAGGGGGACCTCTACATGGTAGCTAGACCTGGTAGAAATAGCAGCCAAATTTCCCCCAAATCACACCTTACTGTCTTATCTATGTATATATGTATGTATGAGCCTATGAGGGAGACCCCTACATGGCAGGTAGACATGGTAGAAATAGC
The DNA here is from genome assembly GCF_006345805.1 of Octopus sinensis. Lineage (NCBI taxonomy): Eukaryota > Metazoa > Mollusca > Cephalopoda > Octopoda > Octopodidae > Octopus > Octopus sinensis. The sequence goes on from NC_043004.1 coordinate 40,954,358, forward strand.
AGCCAAATCTCACTCAAATCACACCTTACTGTCTTATCTTTCTGCTACTTGGATATAGGTCTTATATTCGTTGTAAAAAACTTTCCTGTCACACACTCACGCACACGCACACACACACACACACACGCACCCTCACACACACACACACGCGCGCACACACACACACACTCACGTTAGCTTACAATTTTATTTATATATTTGCGTGTCTATGTGTGGAAAGAGGAAGTGGGAGGCAGAGTGAAAGAATCACTCACTACAGTAAGTGAATTACTTTCATTTTATTCGTTGCCCACTGTGTGTGTGCGTTTGCGTGTGGTGTAAACCAGACTAAGAAAAGCATTTGACACACACACCAGAATGTGAGTTTTCTGTAAATTTTGCTTAATTGGAGTTTAAATTTTAAAAACTGGACCTGGCATGACGCGATGCATTGTACTCTTAAAAATGCTAGGTAAATTGTAATTGAAGAAATCCTATATTGTAGATTTCTATAACTCCCAAAGGGAGGCAGATAAAATCTGCCTTTTATAATAAGAGTTATATATATATATATACTAGCAGTATCGCCCGGCGTTGCTCGGGTTTGTAAGGGAAATAACTATATTAGCATTTTTAGAGAGTTATAGCCCAAAAATAGCAAAAAATGCATTAAAAATGGAAAAAATATGATGGTAAATTTTTTTTTAAATCGTTGACTCATCGTAGACATTTTTAGAGAGTTACTTCCCTTATATAATAGCGAAAAAATGCATTAAAATGGAAAAAAAACGATGGTAAATTTTTTTTTAAATCGTAGACTCATGTAGACGCTTTCTTAGCCATTTCTGTTTTGGTGTCTTCAAGCCATGAAGTCGTTGTTCTAAAAGAACGCTGGTCTCCTTGACAACGCATTACGACGTTGATTTCCTTACACTCCCTTCCCCACAGGTGCAGGTGTGAGCGTGGACACCAACTCCGCCGCCATCGACACACGAAAAATTATGCATTAAAATGGAATAAAAAATGATGTTAAATTATTTTTAAAATCGTAGACTCATCGTAGACGCGCGCTAATATTCAGACGGGCTCAATATGAATCACGACTATAAGCTACCCGAATTTGGTTAAACTGCACCGCAAAATGTGGGAGTAGTTAGGAATCTAAATCGAAGGGGACAGACACTCACACAACTACAGTTTTATATATATAGATATACATAGCGCGGTAGTGGTGAGATGTGACAGCAAAGAAAAGCATACATTCACTCTCTGCATGCAATTAGACTCGGAAAGTTCGTGAGGAACCCATTGACCCAATTTGCTGACTTTTCCGATAGCACACAGGTCTCAATGAATGGTTGAATGACCAAATCCAAGCTTCTCTGCTAGTTCCTCAACAGTTACGATGAGATTTTGTTCCACCAGGGTTTTCAGGATGTCCTTGTCGAGTTCTACAGATCTTTCAGGATGAGGCTCGTCTTCTAGGCTGTAGTTTATGGCTCGGAATTTCTGGAACCACCATTGACACTGCCTTACGCTTATTGTCCAATCCCTATATACTGCATTAATATTTCTTGTACTTTCCGTTGCGTTGTTGTCTTTATTGAACTCATAAAGCAAAATATGCCAAATATGCTCCTTTGTTACTTCCAATATAGCTTTGAAAAAAATAGCTGTTAAAATCGAAATGCACTCTTCAAAACTTGCACTATGAATAAGGACAAGATAAAACTACTACCTGCTTTTATAGCAAGTTAATATAAGTAGTTTATCCCATTCCCCTCTGACTTTTAGTTCAAGCTGTTGAAAAAACCGCATTATTATATATATATATACATACATACATACATACATATACACACACACTCTCTCTCTCACACACATGCACACATTTATATTCTGTTATTCTTTTATATGTTTCAGCCTTGAGGTTGTGGCCATGCTGGATCATGTGTGTGTGTGTGTGTCTATCTGTCTGTCTGTCTGTATGTATATATGTATATGTGTGAACAATAATATTTTCAACAGATGTGTTGCAAATGTATCTGATTGTTCTCAAGCTTCAATACTGTGTGTGTGTGTATGTATGTATGTATATGTATGTATGTATGTGTGTGTGTATGTGTGTGTGTGTATGTATGTATGTGTGTGTATGTGTGTGTGTATGTATGTGTGTGTGTATGTATGTGTGTGTGTATGTATGTGTGTGTGTATGTATGTGTGTATGTATGTGTGTATGTATGTATGTGTGTATGTATGTATGTATGTATGTATGTATGAGTGTATGTTTACTTTATTACTAACACAAGCCACTATGGTTATTTAATGTAAAGTCTTCCTCAAATCACTCTCTCTGGCTATTTACTCTCTTCCAAGAACATTTTCACTCACTCTTATGTGTTAGCTTCCCATACATTTTACTCATGTATCTATCAGCGTGATAGACAGAAACAAATATTACATCTAGTTTCACTTTATTCGTCGCACACTGTGTGTGTGCGTTTGCGTGTGTTGTAAACCAGACTAAGAAAAGCATTTGACACACACACCAGAATGTGAGTTTTCTGTAAATTTTGCTTAATTGGAGTTTAAATTTTAAAAAGTGGACCTGGCATGATGCGATGCATTCTACTCTTAAAAATGCTAGGTAAATTGTAATTGAAGAAATCCTATATTGTAGATTTCTATAACTCCCAAAGGGAGGCAGATAAAATCTGCCTTTTATAATAAGAGATAGAGTAATCTGAATGCTAAAGAGCTAATAAAATGTAATATGAGGGACATTTGGCTGCTATGTAAAGATTCTTTCAATGTCTCACAAAGGAGATAGTAATAAAAGGAAGTGTGAAAATGGAGATAACAAGTGAAAGCTTTGTCCAAAAGTTTCTGGGGTATTAATATATACAGAGGTATTAACTGAAATGCCCTACTTCTGTACATAGAAACATAGCTAATGGTCTAAACAAAAGTACCACTCCTAGAGGTATGACTATCAACCTGAACAGCCATGTCACCCATTGTAATACACAGCTGTCACCCAATATCTCTCTGCGGTATCAGTACAGACCTCAGCAGTTGTGTTATGCACAGAAGCATGACTACACCCTAACAATTGTGCAACTCAAAATAATATTTGATTTGAAGCATGGCTGCATGATTAACAAGCTTTATCCCAACCATCTAATATGAGGTGTGGCTGTAAGGCAAGACGTTTGCTTTCCAACCTCATGTTTTTGGGGTTCACCCACATTGCATGGCACCTCAAGTAAGTGTCTTTTACTATAGCCCTGGGTCAATCAAAGCTTTGTGAGTGAATCTGGTGGATAGAAACTGAAAGAAGCCCATTGTTCAGAAGTGTGTGTGTGTATGTGTGCATGCATGTGTATGTATGTGTGTGTGTGTGTGCATGCATGTGTATGTATGTGCGTGTGTGTGTGTATCTGTGTGTGTCTGTGCCCTTGTCAAGACATGTAAAGGAGCGTTGTTGTCATTATAAGTGTTGTTGGTTCATTTCCAGTCTTCCATGAAAAAAAAGCATCTAAGGGTGAAAATATTACCTTTCTTGGAAACAGGTGATAGTTGGCAACAGGAAGAGCACTCAGCCGTAAAAAAATCTGTCACAACAAATTCCATGCGATCCATGCAAGCATGGAAAAGTGGATGCTAAATTATGATGATGATGATAGAGGAAGGACCAGCCAAACAGTGACTGAAGTATAAGAGTATACTTCAAACAAATTCCATGAGTAGCATGCTAGTATCAAAAGACCATTTGAAGAATGTGGCGTTCAGTTTGAGAAATTATCAGATTCATCATCATCGTTTAGCGTCTGCTTTCCATGCTGACATGGGTTGGACGGTTCAACTGGGGTCTGGGAAGCCAGAAGGCTGCACCAGGCCCCGTCCGATCTGGCAATGTTTCTACGGCTGGATGCCCTTCCTAATGCCAACCACTCCGTGAGTGTAGTGGGTGCTTTTTACGTGCCTAGTAGCATAATGGTTTAAGCCTAACATGGATTATTTCTTTGTAAGAAGTCAGCCCATGAGACATGGTACATCGTCAAGCAGACCATACTACTAAAAAAATTCAAGGTAATTTTTTGTGAAGCATGCCATTTAGAAAGTCCTGCAGTCTGCAATTTGCCTGTGACCGACCTAAGCTAACCAAAAAGGAGGTAATCGCTTTTGTGAATTTCTTTTCTTGGGATGTGTAATGTCTGTGTTTTGATGCTGGTTCCCTGACATAAAACTGACAGAGATGAAAAAGCACTCCGAAGTTTTTTTGGTTTTTTTTTCCCCTTTTATGCAAGATCATTCCAGCAGCATGAAAATGTCATGATAGAGATAAGTAGTTCATTCCGAAGCCAAAATATAGGACTCAACATGTCAGATTCATTCATCATTTATTACAATATCTGACTGCCTCCTATTACATAAATCACCGTGTGACAATGCTAAACATAAAACAGAGAATTCAAATTGCTTTTTGTTTCTGCCCAAGTTGTCAAGCAAAATAGAACACTAAAACAATGGCATCTCTGGATATATTTAAACTATTCAGTGTAGTTAAATATTGATTCAATCTGAAGTAAAAGAAATGTTTTCGAAATAGGTGGTGCAAGCATGGCTGTGTGGTTAAGACATTTGCTTTGCAACTAACTAGAGCTGGGTTCAATCCCACTATGCAGCACTTTGGATAAGTGTCTTCTATCCTAGCTCAGGTTACCACTACCTTGTAAATGAAATTTGAAAGAAGGAAACTGTATGATAGACCATCATAAACATGCTCTTTATACCACATGTGTGTTATTAAGGCATCCAGTTGTAAAAACAACACCTCAAGCAATATGAAAAATCTTTTAATTTATTAAAACCAACCTGAGAAGCATACCTATAAATATGTTAGTAACGAACTTCAAGAATGACAACTTAACATCAGGAAGATAGTAGCATTTCAAATCACAAAAGCTGCACCATTGCAATTGATGGAGTGTCATTTCTGATTTGATTTCTGGGTGAAAAAATGCACACAATAACCACCTAGAGAGTAAATCGAATGATACAGAGAGGTGCCACACCCAATAGCAGTGTCAGTGTCAACTGCTACAAAATAAAGGAGATACCTAAGAGAAAGAAGTTATAGCAGCATGAAACCGTTGGTTCAAGCTATAAAGGTTACAGCACAAGTTATCTGAAGTAGAGTAAACCTAAACGAGAAATAGTTTTGGCAGAAGTACCACAGATATACAATTTTCCTAGTGAGACAACTGCAAATTGAAACACTTGACTAGGACTATTCCTAACATCCATTAACCCTTTTGTTACTGTATTTATTTTGAGATTCTCTGTGTTTCTTTCGATTACTTTAAATAAAACAAAGAATTTAGTAAAATAACTTAGTTATCATTCAGCTAGTGTTAGGAACATAAATTGTGACTAAGGTTTGGTGGAAAATTTTAATTCAAAACTTATGAAAACAAGACATTTGTATTCAGAGCCAGAGCCGGTTTCAGCTGGGTTGGTAACGAAAGGGTTAACTAGGAGAAAGTCTTTGACAGAATGCCATGCTCAGCAATTTTGTGGTCACTTAGGAAACTTGATGGGCAAATGGCTTGTAAGGACTGTACAAGCTATGTACAACGATGCATTAAATAAAGCGAAAGCCAAGGAATTCAGCAACAGATTTAGAATGAAGGGAGGAGACAAAACTCCTATTCATCGAAGTCTGACAAGCCTTTATAAAGGATTTAAGACCAGCTGCCCAAGGAAACCTCTGTATTCTGATTATATAGTCTGCTTAGTTGAATCTAGAGTAGATTGAAGAAATTTCGGGCATAAAAGCTAAACCTGGAATCAAGAGCAAAGACTAATGTATAAGTAGGAAAGATGGAAAGATCCCAGTACTGTCAGGAAAATGGCTGTATTTAACGATGACAGTGACATGTAAAAAGCACCAACTGATCGTGACCATTTGCCAGCCTCCTCTGGCACCTGTGCTGGTAGCACATAAAAAGCACCCACCACACTCACGGAGTGGTTGGCGTTAGGAAGGGCATCCAGCTGTAGAAACACTGCCAGATCAGACTGGAGCAGCCTCCTGGCTTCCCAGGTGCCCGTCGAACCATCCAACCCATGCTAGCATGGAAAACAGACGTTAAACGATGATGATGATGATGAAAGAAGCATAAACTCCATATGTTGAATTCAATGTAAGCTAGTGATACACAAGAGATGGAATAGAATTACAAGCAGGCTAACTGAGGTGAGCTTGATATGGAACAGATGCTCTGGAGCAATATGTACTATGAGCACACTGTAACAGATTCTCTCAAAGGCCCAGGTGACTCACAAGTAGAAGTCAATAGCTTCTGTTATAAAGGAGTTACAAATTAGCAAAGGACATAATTGCACAAAAAGTATGGTAGCTAGGTTTAAGTGCAAGCTGGGAAAAGCTTAGCAGCTATTACTACACCATCGCTCGACTCAGTTGCCATTTGGTAATTGTGGCACATCCTCTAGAGCAGTGCTACTCAAAGTGATGGTCTGCAAACCGGTGCTGGCCCACGAGCCATCAGCTGCTGGTACACGGCGAGTTTCCAGAAAAGAAAGAAACATTGTAAAATGCTTATGTAATATTGTATTATTTGTTTACAAAATAAATATAAGATAAAAAAAAAATTATCAACTTTTATTATATTCATTATATATATTACGGAGATGTACTTGCATAGCGAGTGACTTGATCTGAGATCGTATGCTGGAACGAAAATAATTGCAGCATGGAAGGTGTTTATAAGCAATTTAAGAAACACACAAAACGTTAGATTCACTTCAACATTTAAATTTAATTTCATCATCATCATCATCGTCGTTTAGTGTCTGCTTTTCATGCTAGCATGGGTTGGACGGTTCAACTGGGGTCTGGGAAGCCAGAAGGCTGCACCAGGCCCAGTCTGATCTGGCAATGTTTCTACGGCTGGATGCCCTTCCTAACGCCAACCACTCCATTTGTCAAAATATTTTCGTCACTTTGAGACCGCGACCTGTTCACTGACAAAACTTCGTGCTGCATCAATTATATATATTGTATATTATATATATTATATATATTTTTCCGGTATAAATAAATATTACTAAGAAATATTACCTGTCCCTGGCACATTGGGCAAGAAAAACTGCCAATGTACCACATCAGTTAGTTTGAGAAGCACTGCTCTAGAAGCAAAGATAATATTAATAAATCAAAAATGTATGTTGTATGATATACCTGATATACCAGTATTTGTTTATGTTGCTCATGTACTCAATAAGATTCGTCTGTCACAGCAGAATTGATAGCGGTGCTGGTACCATGTAAAACGCACCCAGTATACTCTGTGGAGTGGTTGACATTAGATAAGTAAGTCATCCAGCTGTAGAAATCACACTAGAAATGACAATAGAGCCTCATGCGGCCCCTGGCCTTCACAGCTCCCGTCAAACCATCTAACCCATGCCAGCATGGAAAACGGACGTTAAATGATGGTGATGATGATATACATACCATTTCTCTTAACTTTTTTTTTGGGATCTTTTCGGTTTGAACGGCAGTTTTTCTAGCGGTGCCATATGAAATTGTCACCCATAATTATGACCCTAGTATCGATCTATTGCATTTCAATCCGTTTTAGGGTTAGCGGGTGGGGAAGGGTATCTTTTTTTCTTCACAAATGTCAATAAACCCAATCTTAAACGAAGGACATATTCATACGGCACATAATGTTGTTTACCTCAATAGACGTCATTGATTGGTTGAAATTGCAGAAAAAAAACAACAAATATCTTACAAACTATAGAATTTTCTCAATAAAGCCAAGAGAAAAAGATGTTTTATAAACACATTCTACCAGTATACGAAGTTTAAAATTTTTTAGTTACCTAGAAATTATGTTAAAAAACTGCCGTTCAAACCGAAAAGATCCACTTTTTTTTTTACTGTTTAATTTATGCAAATTACCTCAGCCATATATATACGTGTTCTACTCAGTATAGTTCCTTGGCTACTAGAGATGGGGTACGATGATCGCCATGCTAATCAAACCTAATCAAAGCAGAAACAAGGGTAAACGGTATGTCTTGAGATATACTGTTATATCCTTTTTCCTTAATGGAGAATTCTTGAAGCAAGCTTTGGTCAGGCTGAGACTATAGAAGACATTGCTGAAGGTGCCACACAGTGAGACTGAACCTAAATTATGTCGTGGGGAAGCAAACTTTTTATCACAGTCACTTTTGTGCATCGCATGTAATGTATACACATATACCAACACATTTCTAGATCTTAAATAACCAGGAAGACATTTTCTAGATCTTAAATCATCACGAAGACATTCTCCTATTATTTTATTAACAGATACTTATCTTTTAAGTATAAACTTTTCTTAAACCTTCCCTTATAACTTTTTATATCTTAAACATACACACACACCAACAGCAAGGAATCTCAACAGATGTATTTATTAGAATACATGTATGAAATACCAGGAAGCCTTCTAACAGCTGTATTGCCTTTCAAAATAATGATAAGTACTGTGTAGATCGAATTAGGATTGTACTAATTCCCTTTCTGTTGTATTCAAATGTTCGTTGTTTCAGTTTATTAAAAATGAAAATATAATTACAATTACAAACATACTACACACTTCAAAGGCAAACGGGATATTTTTTATATTATATATGTATATATCAAAAAGTACTTTTTATGTTCCTAAAGGTAGGCGAAGGTAAAGAATATGCACACCCGGTGGTTAGGGTTTAAGGGTTACGCCGAAAACTGGTGGTGTGCGTATTCTTTACCTCAGCCTTAAGGTATACATACTCATTTCAAATTTTGGCACAAGGAAAGTCAGCAATTTCGGGAGAGGGGGTAGGTAGATTATATCGACCCCAGTACCCAGCTGGTACTTATTTTAGCACCCCGGAAAGGATGAAAGGCAAAGTCGACCTCGGCGGAATTTTGAAGGCATACATATTAAAAGAAATGAGAGAAAGCAACTAAAAATGAAACGCCCCTGACCTTAATCAGTTTTAAATATTTTATATTTGCAAATTCTGAATGTAATGCGTAAAATAAAAATCGGAGAACCACATATTCCGAGAACGGCATAATTATAAAGTTAAATAAACGTGTTAAAATATCTATGCTAAGTACTCTCAAACTTTATTAATAATCGATCTCATTAGTTCGTTGATCACACTTTCAGTCCGAGTTAAATTATTCAAAGAGAAACTTTAAAAGATCCTCATTCTACAAACCTTTTGCTATTGAAAAAAAAAAAGTCTGTGAGAAAATCAAATGAAAAAAGAAAAATGTCGGTTATTGTTGTTAATGTCAGCCTTGATTGAGCAGTTACAATCGAAGGCATTTAAGTCATAACGATCTTTGTCTTCCGTCCGCGCAGTTTCTTGAAGAGTCACTTAAGAAAAATTTGGCTGCTTTTTAAGGCCACGTTCCCTAGTTTAATTGTAGTTTTTTTTATATATAGTAAAGGGAGGGAGGGATGACTGCTATTTCGACCGGGTCAAACGTCTACACACAAACTCCTTTCCTTGATCGTGGTTTCTGATTAATTGACTGCCAATTAACCGAGTCAAGCTTCCACGTACAGACACCTTCGCTTGATCCAGGTCAAACGACCACACAGAGGCTCCTTCGTTCGATCATAGCGTTTGATTAAAGGGAGATTTGGCTGCTATTTCAAACAGGTCACTAAACCGCATTAGAGGCTCTCTTGTTAGATCATGTGTGCCTATGTATATTTTGTAAGCAGTTAATTTGAAAATCTTTATTAAAATATTCTGAAAATAAGTGTGACGGTTTTAACTATGAGGCAATACTAATGTATTATGAAGTTTCCATACATACATAAAAAGGACCTTTTTAAAATCATTATTATATATCTTCGCGACACTAACTTTTCCAACGAAGTCGGGAAAGTTAAAAATGACGATGACAACAAAGTTTGCTTAGTGTCTGAAGAGTAGGACAGACACTAACCTACATTGGAAATTTATCGCTATTTATAAAAACCTACATACATATGTACATTATTAGGAAAGGGAACTGCTTAGTTCTTCAGGTGAAATCTTCCAAAACAATTTAGATAATTTGTATACACAATTTTCATGTATCATTTTCATAATGTAATTAATTAATTCTATAATATCATTAAAGCATGTGTATGTAAATGAGCGTAATTGCTTGATCCCTTCACCACATCAATCACACAAGTCCTCCAACTAGCAGCGCACTGCCTGAAATTTTTAGCTGGGCTTTCTCCAAAGCAAAACCTACATACACTAGTTTATAATAAGAAGGTCATACATTTGTTATTATAAGCTATACGTGTTTGCATGATAAAGAGTGTTTGCATATTAACTATATCTAAAATATGCAAATAAGAAGTTGCCGGAGTAGAGCAGTTAAAGAAGCGTAAAAAGAAAAAGTGCTGTAGAAAGAAAGAAAAATTTAATAAACAAAATAAACTTCCTGGTTAGTTTCATAATTAGCAGTGTACAATCTTGTTTGGAAACCTTTGATATAAAAATACAGAAAGACAGAAGAATTAAGAAATATACCCAAACTTCTAAAAGTTATGTTGATCAGTTACTACAATAAAGATACAAAAGTTTTTGTTTTTTTTATATATGTATATATACACATATATTATAATTTTACAATATATATATATTAATTACATATATTATAATTTTACAATATATATAATAATTATATATATTATTCTTTAACGGTTAAACTAAACAATATATATAGATTAATTATATATATTATACTTTTTACAAGAGTGGTGACAGTGATTTTTATCGGTCAACAGGCTGAAATTTAGAAGCCAAAGTATGATAAAATTTGTATTAACCAAAAGTAATTTTACTGTTTTTATTATAACTCGACATAAAAGAAAAACTATATATATATATATATATATATATATATATATATATATATATATATATATGACCTTAGGAGATCTCAAAAATATAAAGTTTTTGGGGAGTTTTTTTTTGTTTTTTTGTCGATTGTGAATCATAAATTATAAAGTTTTTGTGAGCTAACAAAATAAAACTTACCTTAATTTATACTCCAATAAGTTTCTAAGTTAAGGAATAACAAAGAGTTCCCGCTAACTTTTTAAAGTTGCTAAAATTATTGGTCTTCTTTAATTCCCTTAATGAAAATAGAATAGCTTTGGGTGAGATTCGGTAGTAAAGATATGCTGGTATTAAACGTCATCAAAATAATTGTAGGAGGTAAGACAAATCACAAATCACCCCACAATACATACACACGTTGATATGTATGTATCTGTTTATTTATGAGTACTTGTCAATGTGTGTGTGTGCGCGCACTATAGGTTGTATGTGGGGGTGTCATTGCTTGACAAGTTTGTGGCAGCAGTGGTGTTAAATGGGAGGATGAGGAGATATGACCACTGGGGGGGAAGGCTAGAGTGGGAGAAAGAGAGAGAGAGAGAGAAGGTGAGATTTGCAGCCAAATAGAGAGGGGGATGTAGAAGGGTGAAATAGCTTACATTGAGAAAGAAGAGGGAAGAGGAGACAAGAAGACAAATGAGGTGAGAGGTGGTGAGGTATATAGAGACAGCTGTAGAAGGGGAGGAGGGACATTGACATAGTTATAGAGCGGAGGGAAAGAAGGACAGAGGAACTTGAAGAGATTGGGAGGGGAGAGAGAAAGGAAAGAATTGAATTGGAGAGAGACAGGGAAACGTATACAACAGAGACAGAGAGGGAGGAAGGGCTAGAAGAATAGACTCAAAGACGAAGAGAGAGAGAGAGAGAGAGGGGGGAAAGTAGTGGATTGTAAAGCGAGGGAAAGGAAAGACACAAAAATGTTGGAGAACAAAAGAAAAAAGAGGTCTGAATGAAATAAATATAACGAAATATAGAGAAAGTGTATGTGTGTGTGTGTGAGGAGATAAGAGAGGGCGTGCGATAAAAAAAAGTGAAGAAGGATGAGGAGATACATAAGAGGAATAGAGTAGAGAGGAAAATTTTTTTTTCTTGAAGTTCATTGTCTTTAATAAATTGACAAGCCGTTTCAATGGTCGAGAGCAAAAATGTCTTATGTTGGACTTCAAGTACATAGGCAATGCCAGTAGAATGTTGCAGCAACTAATGTTGTAATTTTAAAGAAAGGGTATATTCTTGGAATGCCCCCCCCCCGTTCATTATTCTATCATGTTCTGATGGTCACAATTTCCACTTGTCCACTTATGGCTGTAAAGATATGTTTTATGTCTTTTCCCAGAAAATCATTTACATTTCTAAGAAACAAATATTGGTTTGTATCCACTATGAAGCAATACAGAAAAGGACATATACGAAACGTGTGAGCCTCAAATTAACCCTGAATGAGTACACCAATTACCCAAAGGTGTTCCAGTCGTGGGATCTTTTCGGTTTGAACGGCAGTTTTTAACATAATTTCTAGGTAACTAAAAAATTTTAAACTTCGTATACTGGTAGAATGTGTTTAGAAAACATCTTTTTCTCTTGGCTTTATTGAGAAAATTCTATAGTTTGTAAGATATTTGTTGTTTTTCTGCAATTTCAACCAATCACTGACGTCTATTGAGGTAAAAAGAGCATTCTGTGCCCTCGTTTAAGAAACAGATTGGGTTTATTTACATATGTGAAGAAAAAAAGATACCCTTCCCCCCACCCCTAACCCTAACCCTAAAACAGATTGAAATGCAATAGATCGATACTAAGGTCATAATTATGGGTGACAATTTCATATGACACCGCTAGAAAAAACTGCCATTCAAAAATCCCAGTCGTGATCATCCTACCTTTTTGCTTTAATTTTCAAATGCTAATATCTAGGATCACATTATCCATGTTCTTTTTATCAGATGGTAGAATGTGGTTTGAGGGAGAACTTGCAGCTATTTCTTGAAACACATAAAGGTTCTTTAGCAAAAGTATTGTTTAACCCTTAAGCATTCAGATTGTTCTTTCAAATGTAATGCTTATTTATTTGTATTATTTTTAATTAATCATGCATTATCTTGAAGATTTTAGATTTCAGTGATGTGTAGAATTTGTTTGTTCCTTCTCGAGCCATGCCTGGCTCATAAGGGCCGGTTTCCCGGTTTCCTTGGCGTATAGGTTCCCCACCTGGACGGGACGCCGGTCCATCACAGGTGAGCTGCAAGATGCAGGAGGAAAGAGTGAGAGAAAGTTGTGGCGAAAGAGTCAGCAGAAGTTCACCATTACCTTCTGCTGGATCCGCGTGGAGCTTAGATGTTTCGGTCATAAACACACACATATCGCCCAGTCTGAGATTTGAACCCATGATCCCTCGACCGTGAGTCTTCTGCTCTAACCACTGGGCTATGTGCCTCCACTGATGTGTAGAATGACAATTGTTGGGTATATGTGAGAGGCCAGATTTGGACAGTTTGATCATAGAACAGGTAAAATATTTGGACTGGATATGGCCAGGTTAAATGCTAACGAGTTAACGTCAGGCTGGCCTTGATCAAGCCAATCTATGAATCATTAGCATTCCATTTTGCAACCATCCAATTATTGGTGGATATTGGGATCCAGGACTACACTGAGTTCTTTGTCTTTTTTTTAATTCCATACATATCTGAATGTTTGATAAAAATATAAATCAACTCCAGTACTTAACTGGTACATAATTTTATCAACCTGGAAGGATGAAAGACAAAGTTGAACTCAGAAGGATTTGAAATAAGAACATTGAGAGTTGTAACTAAATACTGCTAGGTATTATGTACGGAACTTTAAAAGAGTTTGCCAATCTAGTGTTAAAGTCAGACATTTTCATTTGAAACACAGGTAGTAAAAGCAAAAGAACAATATTCTGCACCCTATGTAATCACATCTAGAGTCTCACAGGGATCTGTACTTAGACCCTTTTGTTGCATATTACTCTTTTACTTGTTTCAGTCATTTGACTGTGGCCATGCTGGAGCACCGCCTTTAGTCGAACAAATCGACCACAGGACTTATTCTTTGTAAGCCTAATACTTATTCTATCGGTTTCTTTTGCCGAACCACTAAGTTACGGGGTTGTCAAGCGATGTTGGGA
>NC_043004.1:40973476-40998476 GCF_006345805.1 Octopus sinensis
TATGTGGTTGGGAAGCAAGCTTCTTACCACACAGCCATATGTGCACCTATTATATATATATATATATATATATATATAGATAGATAGATAGATAGATAGACAGATAAATAGATAGATAGATAAATATATATAAGCACACGCACACACACACTCAGGAACGCATATATAGCCCCCCACACACACACAACCCCATGCACACACGCATACAAACTCACATGCATACACACATACACACACACATATATACACATACACACACAATATATACATACATGCACACACATACACACACACGTACACGTTCCCACATACACACACACACAAACAGCTAAAACCACACACACAGACGTACACACATACACGTGCCATTATTACACACACACACACACCTGCGCGCACGCACATACCCACACATATCCCCTTCTCTTGCACTCTCCGGTCATAGAAAGAACTTTTTCTTCACCCATTCCCTTCCGGTCATTTCAAAATGTAACCACATGTGTATTGTTGGCGATTTTCTTCCTCCGTCTTCCCTTCCTTTGAACTTTCCTCTGTTTCTGAAGAAGAGCTTTTGCTCAAAACGTTAAATCCTCTTTCCTTCCTTTCCTGAGCATCTGATAATACAGTACTTGTACCACGTTCCCGCGTTATTGTTTTTTTATTTTTTGTTCTTCTTTGTTGTATATATATGAAGGTGCATAGCTCAATGGTTAGAGTATCAGGATCAGAATCATGAGGTAGTGAGTTCAATTCCCAGGCCAGGCTATGTGTTGTGTTCTTGAGCAAGACACTTTATTTCACATTGCTCCAGTTCACTCAGCTGTAGAAATCCGTTGCGATGTCACTGGTGCCAAGCTGCATCAACCTTTGCCTTTCCCTTGGATAACATCAGTGGCATGGTCGGCCCAAAGCTATAGTAAAAGACACTTGCCCAAGGCTGGTATGCATAGGCAACTGCTGGTCTTCCATAAACTACCTTGTGTCTCAGAGGATTACTTTCTAGGTGCAATTCCATGGTCATTCATAACTGAAAAGGGCCTTTATGCTTTATATGTATATATATATATATATATCATCGTCATCATTATCATCATATAACGTCCACTTTCCATGCTGGCATGGGTTGGACGATTTGACTGAGGATTGGCAAACCAGATGGCTGCACCAGGCTCCAATCTTGATCTGGCAGAGTTTCTACGGCTGGATGCTCTTCCTAATGCCAACCACTCCGAGAGTTTAGTGGGTGCTTTTATGTGTCACTGGCACGAGGGCCAGTCAGGCAGTATGTATATATGTGTGTGTGTATTTGTCCCCCAACACTGCATGACAACCAGTGTTGGTTTGTTTATGTCCCCATAATTTATCAGTTCAGCAAGTAAGTACAAAGCTTTAAAAGAATAAGTACTGGAGTCAATTCATTCAACTAAAAATTCATCAAGGAAGTGCCCCAGCATGACCACGCGGTCTAATGACTGAAGCAAATACTTTTTATTTATTTATTTGTTTAGCATCTGATTTTTATCATCAGCACCACATTATACAACAAAGAGAAACAGTTTTGTCCAATTATTTTATGAATAAATGAACTCATTACTTTAGTCATTTAAAATTGTTTTATGAATAAATGAATAATGAATAAATAATAATGAATAATGAATAAATAATAATGAATAATGAATAAATAAATAAATAATAATGAATCATGAATAAATGAATAAATTACTTTAGTCATTTAAAATTGTATTTATATATATTTGGACATATATTTAGGTGAAATTGGTAGGCAAAAAGATGAAAAGCAAAGTCAACCTTGACAGAATTTGAACTCATCATCATCATCATCGTTTAACGTCCGTTCTCCATGCTAGCATGGGTTGGACGGTTCGACCGGGGATCTGGGAAGCCAGAAGGCTGCACCAGGCTCTGGTCTTATCTGGCAATGTTTCTACAGCTGGATGCCTTTCCTAACGCCAACCACTCCGTGAGTGTAGTGGGTGCTTTTTACGTGCCACCTGCACTGGAGCCAGGCGAGGCTGGCATTGGCCACGGTCGGATTGGTGCATTTTATGTGCCACCTGCACGGAAGCCAGTCGAGGCGGCACTGGTTTCGGCCACAATTTGGATGGTGCTTTTTACGTGCCACCTGCACTGGAGCCAGGCGAGGCTGGCATTGGCCACGGTCGGATTGGTGCATTTTATGTGCCACCTGCACGGAAGCCAGTCGAGGCGGCACTGGTTTCGGCCACAATTTGGATGGTGCTTTTTACGTGCCACCTGCACTGGAGCCAGGCGAGGCTGGCATTGGCCACGGTCGGATTGGTGCATTTTATGTGCCACCTGCACGGAAGCCAGTCGAGGCGGCACTGGTTTCGGCCACGATTTGGATGGTGCTTTTTACGTGCCACCGACACGGAAGCCAGTCGAGGCTGTGCTGGCATTGGCCACGATTCGGATAGTGCTTTTTACGTATCTCCAGTCCAGGGGTCCTGGCATCTGCCAGGTGCCAGTCATAGGATTGGTTCAATTTCGATTCCGATTTCACTTGTCCCAACAGGTCTTTGCAAGCAAAGGTGGGTGGGCATAGGTGCCTGTCGTCGGATGAGGTTCGATATCGACTTCGCTTGCCTCAACAGGTCTTTGTGTGTCCAAGGGAGGAAAGGCATGCATAAGTGGGCTGGACTCACTTGTCCTGCCTGGTCTTTTCACGCACAGCATATTTCCAAAGGTCTCGGTCGCAGGTCATTTCCTCAGTGAGACCTAAAGTTCAAAGGTCGTGCTGAATGTAAAAATGGATGAAATGCTGCAAAGTATTTTCCCCAGTGTGCTAATGATTCTATTAGCTCACTGCCTTATATGAATGAATAACTTTAGATTTTGTTGTATTTCGGAATGGTCATTTTGCCAGTTTAGCCAATAAGAACACACGCACTATATATTTGGTGTTACTTTTCTTCAGTGTTATTTATTTTTTACATTAATCTTAATCTTATTTCGGCCAGAGTTCTTTCGTCACACTCCTGTGACCGCATCAGTGGTCCTTTGCTTTCTTCTTTCTTATTTGTGTGTCTCTCCTTACTAACCGTTAGCCATTTTGTATTTCTATTGTATGTGTCTTCATTTGCGCATGCATATATCTCTATGTGCGTCTATGTTTAGTTAGTGTGTGTGTGTGGGGGGATGCCTGTAATATCTAGATTGTTGAAAGAGAAATGAGACAGCATGTATACTTAGCGAAGGGAGAAGCAAAAAAAGGTTTGCATAGTTTCTGTGATGGGAGCATGAGAGATGTGAGGCATTCTGAATTGCAAAGAGAAAATCAAGAGAGGTGGAGACACATGGCCTAGTGGTTAGAGCAGCGGACTCACGGTTGAGGAATCGCGGGTTCAAATCTCAGACCGGACGATGTGTGTGTTTATGAGCGAAAACACCTAAGCTCCACGCAGCTCCGGCAGAAGGTAATTGCGAACCTCTGCTGACTCTTTCATCACAACTTTCTCTCACTCTTTCCTCCTGCATCTTGCAGCTCACCTGCGACGGACCAGCGTCCCGTCCAGGTGGGGAACCTATATGCCAAGAAACCGGGAAACCGGCCCTTATGAGCTTGGCATGGCTCAAGAAGGAACAAACAACAAGAATCAAGAGGGGTATGTGCAGAATGACAGGGATGTATTTGCGCTGATTTTGACATCAGAAAGAAAGAGGTATTGAAATATAACTTCAGGAGGTTGTTGAATGAAGAGAATGTAAGGGAGAGAGAGATGGCACATCTCAAGAAGAGCCAACAGAGAAATCAGTGATACAACTGAATGGGTGATTGGGTAATTGAAGGCCAGGGAGACAAATCAGTGATCAAAAATATCCAGTGAATCTCTCATCACTCAGCACAAAGCCATCTCCCTCACTCATTACTACTTCTCTCATTTGAGGAGGTTTTGTCTTGCAAGTTACTCAGTAACCTCACTAGTGTTGGTGCCACATGAAAAAAGCACCCAGTACACTCTGTACAGCATTTAGCATTAGAAGGGCATTGAGTCATAGAAACCATGCTAAAGCGGACAGTAGAACATGGCACAGACCTCTGGCTCACCAGCTCCTATCAAACCATCACATCTAGCTTGTGTGGAAAACAGATGTTAAATAATAATAATAATAATAATAATAATAATGGGCATGGCTGGAACATCTTTGATCATTAGTCTGTTTACTCCAGTTTGACCTGAAGTCAAATAACAACAACACCAAATCTTCCAAATGTATCATTGTGTGTGTGTGTTCTGGTAAAGGTTCCTGAAAGTCTGAATGATCTAAAGGCCAAGTCTGTGGAAGAGGAATATTCTTGGAAAATATATAATTGCTTTGTTCTATTTTTCTCTATATGTTTTCTTTTTTTTTTTATCCTTTATTTTCCATTCTTTGACTTTGGTATTAAATGTTATAATTTTAAAAATTGTTACAATGTTTTCTGTCTGAAATTACATCCCACTGCATTGTTGAAACACGTAGAAAGTTCTCCACCCAGGAAGAATAACATAATGACAGTGGCAAATGTCATATGGGCATAAGAGAATGTAAATTAAATTACCTTTTGTTATCTTTAGTTCTGGCTGTTGTTTGTAATTTTTTTTTATGTTATTACTAACGATGGTGTCAGACAGTCTACAAAGTATCATTTATGAAATTAGAACATGCACTCACATACTCATACTCACACACACTATATGCATGGATATATACACACAGGCACACTCTCATAAACACACTCAGATACCCCTATTCTTATATACATTATGCACACACTCACATACATACATTCTACACGCCCACACACATACATGTATGTTACTTATGTGTTACTTATATAAGTACCAATATTTACACTATTGATGGGAATAGATATTACAGAGCTTACTTTACAGTCATATGGATCCAGGTTCAATCCCACCCAGAAGTCCCACTGCATTTTAACATGTGCAAATGTCTTTTACTGCAGTACAGCCCTGGGCCAACCAAAGCCTTCTGAGTGGATTTTGTAGACAGAAATTGAAAGAAGCCTATTGTATGCGTATGCATGTGTGTGTATATGTGTGTGTGTACATGTGTGTGCATGTGTGCATGCATGCATATGTGTGTGCATGTCTTCCTGGGTCTCCCTCTACCATGGGTTCCTTCCACTGTTTGGGAGTGGCACTTCTCTACACAGCTCTCCTCATCCATCCGTAGTACATGACCATACCAGTGCAGACGTCTCTCATGCATACCACATCCAATGCTTCTTATGTCCAATATTTCTCTCAAGGTGCTTACACTCTGACGTGTGTGCACACTGACATTACACGTCCAACGGATCATGCTAGCTTCATTTCTTTCGAGCCTATGCATGTCCTCAGCAGTCATGGCCCATGTTTCACTGTCGTGAAGCACGGCAGTTTGTACCTTTCACTCTGCATGAGAGGCCCTTTGTCACCAGTAGTAGAAGCTTTCTGAACTTTGCCCAGGCTATCCTTCTTCTAGTGGTAACACTCTCTGAGCAACAACCCCCACTACAGACTTGGTTGCCTTAGTAGCGGAAGCTATCAGCCACTTCTTGTTTCTCACCCTGGCATGTGATGGAATCTGTTTTCGGAGCGACTGTAGTGTTTATTGCCCCTGTGCATCTGCTGCAATATATATCATCATCAACATCATCATCATTTAACATCTGTTGTCCATGCTGGCATGGGTTGGACAGTTTGACCAGAGCTGGCAAGCTGCACCAGACTCCAGTCTGATTTGGTATGGTTTCTATGGCTGGATGCCCTTCCTAATGCCAACCACTTTGCAGAGTGTGCTGGGTGCTTTTACATGTTGCTGCCCTCTCTCCTTCTCTCTCTTTCGGAGAGGCACGAGCACCTACACGCACATATACACACACGGCAGTAATTTCCGCCTGCCGAATTCAATCACAAAGCTTCGGTCGGCTCGGGGCTATAGCAGAAGACACCTGCCCAAAGTGCCATGCAGTGGGACTGAACCCGAAACCATGTAGCTTGGAAGCAAGCTCCGGGGTGCTTTTACATGGCACCACACAGGCACTTTTACATGGCACCACATGGTGCTTTTTACGTGGCACTGCCATGAGTATTTTCTGCCAGCAGACAGACTGGTTTTAACACTTCTGCTGTGCAGTATGGGTCTTCTTATAAATAAGGAATTGTGAATAGTTATGGAAGCACTCCGTCGGTTACGATGATGAGGGTTCCGGTTGATCCGATCAACGGAACAGCCTGCTCGTGAAATTAATGTGTAAGTGGCTGAGCACTCCACAGACACGTGTATCCTTAACGCAGTTCTCGGGGATATTCAGCGTGACACAGAGAGTGACAAGACCGGCCCTTTGAAATACAGGCACAACAGAAACATGAAGTAAGAGTGAGAGAACGTTGTGGTGAAAGAGTACAGCAGGGATCACCACCATCCCTGCCGGAGCCTCGTGGAGCTTTAGGTGTTTTCGCTTAATAAACACTCACAATGCCCGGTCTGGGAATTGAAACCGCGATCCTACGACCGCGAGTCCTCTGCCCTAACCACTGGGCCATTGCGCCTCCACTGAATAGTTATAATGCTATTACAACAAAACAAAGGAGAATGTAACATCATTCATTGATACAAGCAATACAGAGACTCAGTAACAATGTTTTTGTAATTTGCTAACGACTCTTTTAAAGACATGCAAAGCTTCTCCTAGTAAACCTCACATGAATGCTTCAAAAAAAAAAACAGTACATGACCATAAAGCTGATGGTTTCTCCACCTATATTTTAAACCATATTTTAAACCACCTAGAAAGATGCCTTTTTATAATATAAGCCAACAGCTGGTAACTGATATAAATCAACCCATGAGAGTGTGCCAGCTGTTTGGAATGTATTATTAAATCATTGATAATCGAAGCTATACCACCCCATAAAGTTACATCTGTGTTACTACCTTGACAATCACTTTTGCATTTAGCATATGGATTATGCTATATACTGTTCAGTGTTCTAGTGTCATAATAGTAAGTGACTCTTACTGTTGCTGTTGTTGTTGTTGTTGTTACTGATATTGTTTAGCCAATGCAACCACCATCACCGCTGCTATCACTATCCCCGCTATGCTCACCAAATCACCTTTGACCAAGCTGACCAATGATTCAAAAGCAATGTGTGTGCAACCATCCTGTCTTTTTGGCATGCTGTGGTGGTGGTGGTGGTAGCAGAGGAGTGAGGTCGTTGCCACTTTTAGGATAATAGTTTGCGATCTGAGGGAAATTTGGCTGCTATTGCTTGCAGATAGGAAGACTGTGCAGATTTGCTGATAATAGTTGCCAATGTCTAGAAACTTGCAGAAACTGGTAACACAAAGGTGGTGGTGATAGTGGTGGTGGTTTTGGTGGTGCTGGTGGTAGTGGTGGTGGTGGTTTTGGTGGTGGTGCTGCTGGTGGTGGTGGTGATGGTGTTGGTGGTGGTGGTGGTGGTGGTTTTGGTGGTGGTGGTGGTGGTTTTGGTGGTGGTGGTGGTGGTGGTGGTGGTGGTGGTGGTGGTGGTGGTGGTTTTGGTGGTGGTGGTGCCAGTGATGACGGCAGCACAGGGGATGACAGCAGTAGTAGTGTGGAGGAGGGGAGGCAGTGGTGGCAGCAGCAGCAGTGGTGGTGGTGGTAATGATGGTGGTTGGTGGCAGTGGATTTGGCATTGCTGATATTATAGATAATAGAGCAGGTAGAATTAGATAACAGAATCAATGAAGCACTAAACAAAATGCCTTGAAGTCTTCAGGTAGATTCCTTTCATGTTCTGTTGTACCAAAATGCTGCTTTTTCATTTCATTTCACCGAGACTGATAAACTAAATACCCCACCATCAAGTGCTGCAGTGGGGGTGAGATGGAGGGTTAGAGAAATTAAATCAACACACCTTCCCCCCACACACACACACACCAATCCACCCACCCATTCAACGACCTCCCTCAAAAATTTGTAGCTTTGTGCCAAGATTTTAGAAATCAATATTATTTAACTTGCAGCGGTGGAGTATATTAAAAATGACATAGAACTATGGACTAAACACCATACACAGGTAAATTTACAGGTGTGTCTTCTTAATAAACACATTTCAAGCTTCACCATGAAGAAAAAAGTAAATATTATGTTTAAACCAGCTGGTTCTCTCTCCCCTTTGCTCTCTTTCTCTCTTTCTCTCTCTCTCTCTCTCACTCTTTCTCTCTCCCTCTCTTTCTCTCTCTCTTTCTCCCCCCACCCTCTCTCTCTGTAACCAGAAAATGGCAAATCAACTTGATATTTGAAATTTTTTTGTAGCTAATCAGCGCAGTCTTAATTATTTGTTTATTTACTTGTTTCAGTTTTGTTTTAGTCAAAGAAATCAACCCCAGGACTGTTTCTTTGTAAGCCTAGTACTAATTCTATTGGTCTCTTTTGCCAAACTGCTAAGCACACCGGCATCAGTTGTCAGTTGTCAAACGATGGTGAGGGGACAAACACAGACACAAAGACGCACTCACATAAACACACACACACACACACACACACACATATACACACATACACACACATATTTATATATATGACTGGCTTCTTTCAATTTCCACCTACCAAATGCAGTGGAGGCACATGGCCTAGTGGTTAGAGCAGTGGACTCGCGGTCGAGGGATTGCGGTTTCAAATCTCAGACCGGTCGATGTGTGTATTTATGAGCGAAAACACCTAAGCTCCACACGGCTCTGGCAGAAGGTAATGGCGAACTTCTGCTGACTCTTTCACCACAACTTTCTCTCACTCTTTCCTCCTGCATCTTGCAGCTCACTTGCGATGGACTGGCGTCCCGTCCAGGTGGGGAACCTATACGCCACAGAAACCGGGAAACCGGCTCCTATGAGCCAGGCATGGCTCGAGGAGGAACAAACAAACAAAACAAACCTACAAAATCCACTCACAAGGCTTGTTGATGTTTTTGTTGTTGTTGCTATTGTTGACTATGATGATAATGAGAATACTCAGCCCTGGTTGAGTAGAACTGTGATAAAAGATGTTCTAGCCACGACCATTCCATCTAAATTTATCCCAATGTATCAAAGATTACATTGCTGAAAGTATTCCATTTTTTCCCCTTCTTCCTTTCTAGATCAGCTTTGATCAAACAGACCTACAATCAAAGATACTGCAGCCTAAGCAATCCCATCTTTTATTTGAATGCAACATATCTAGAACTACATTATCCAACGGGTTTTATTTGTTTTTTTGTTTGTTTGTTTTTAAATATAGGCGTAGGAGTGGCTGTGTGGTAAGTAGCTTGCTTACGAACCACATGGTTCCGGGTTCAGTTCCACTGCGTGGCACCTTGGGCAAGTGTCGTCTACTATAGCCTTGGGCCGACCAAAGCCTTATAAGTGGATTTGGTAAACGGAAACTGAAAGAAGCCCGTCGTATATACGTATATATATATGGATGTGTGTGTGTGTGTGTATGTGTAGGTGTGTATGTTTGTGTGTCTGTGTTTGTCCCCCCAACATCGCTTGACAACCGATGCTGGTGTGTTTATGTCCCCATAACTTAGCGGTTCGGCAAAAGAGACCGGTAGAATAAGTACTAGGTTTACAAAGAATAAGTCCTGGGGTTGATTTGCTCGACTAAAGGTGGTGCTCCAGCATGGCCACAGTCAAATGACTGAAACAAGTGAGAGTAAAAGAGTAACTGTAGGGTGTAATTTGAAAGAGATTTGGCTGCTATTTCTAGCAGGACAATATTACACTGTAGAAGCTCTCATCGTTAGGTGGTAGATAGGAGGACATGTTGGCCCACTTGGGGATATGTTCTGTTAGTAATTGCGATAAGTGCAGTGTTGCTGTCATCCCCATTATCATATCACAGCAGAGGTAACTGGTGTGAACCTAACAGCCTGTACTAAAAAAAAAATAATCAAGTTTTTTCCTTTTGTTCATGTGTGTGTTTTTTACTATAAATTGGTTGAAATACTCTCTTCTGTTTCACTCCTCCTCTCTTGCTAACATACATGCATGCATACATTGATACATATTCACTTAAACATGTACATATATCAAAATGTGAGCATAAATACACAAACACACACACACACACATACACACACACACAGCTACACGAATGCATGCCAGCATACAAAAGCATTCATAGGGAGTAAAAACAAATCCGAAGGCACATGCAATCATGGTTACCTACATGTACACAGACACACACACAAACACACACGCACAATTTCTAAATACCACTCACAATAACAAGATTATAGCTCCCTAGAGAATATCTTAAAAAAACAAAGCCTGACAGCCATAAGAAGTTTAATCTGTGTGTGTGTGTGTGTGTGTATATATATATATATATATATATATATATATATAATATAAATATACACACACACACATATATATAGATATAAATATGTATGTATACACACACACACTTGTGTGTGTGTGTGTGTGTATGCAGATATGGACCTATGCTACATATAAACACACACACACACATACATACATACATATATACATATATATATATATATATATATATATATTATATATATATATATACACACACACATATACATATGCACACACACGCTTGAAGGGGTGCTGAAAAGCTTCTGGCTTTAAGGGTATTGCAAAAGGCCTGATTGGAGGCCCAGCCTTCCTAGTTCTTTTGAGGGACTAAGAAAAACTGAAGGTCCACTGCAATAAGTGTCTGAATCAGAAAAGGGAACGTGTCGAATAAAATCATAATTAATTGATCCTCCTGTATTTTCTTTTACTCAAAGCTAGGAACTTTTCAACACCTACTATCATATGAAATACAAATCATCTCCATTAACAGAGGATAAATGCAGATGCGGAAATACCGGTGCATGTGCACAAATTCCTTCATTACTTTTGGACATGTTCCATCCTAATATATCAGCAAATGTTACTAAATCTAGTTGTTTCTCAGTACCACATTTATAGACTTTGTATAGAACATCCACAAATGATAATATGGGTTACATTGGTTCCCCTGCTGTCGTAAATCCTTACAGATAACCACTAGCTTTTTATAAAACGAAATGACTGTAGATTCAATGCTGAAATAAACAAAAGCACAGTCCTTGGAATATTCTCATTCAAATATTCATAATGTCAGAAACAATCATTTCTTACTTCAGCTACAAGTATGAAGATTGTTGACCAGCTACAAGTTCGAAGATTACAAGTCTTTCACAGTAACAACCAAGGCAGTCAGTACTTTTGCTAGCTTGCAGTGGCTTCCATGCCAGTGGCACGTAAAAAGCACCAATCCGATCGTGGCTGTTGCCAGCCTCGCGTGGCACGTAAAAAGCACCAATCCGATCGTGGCCATTGCCAGCCTTGCCTGGCACCTGTGCCGGTGACACGTAAAAAGCACCAATCCGATTGTGGCCGTTGCCAGCCTCGCCTGGCACATAAAAAGCACCAATCCGATCGTGGCCATTGCCAGCTTCGCCTGGCACCTGTGCTGGTGGCACATAAAAAGCACCAATCCGATCGTGGCCATTGCCAGCCTCACCTGGCACCTGTACCGGTGGAACGTAAAAAGCACCACTACACTCACCGAGTGGTTGGTGTTAGGAAGGGCATCCAGCTGTAGAAACACTGCCAGATCAGACAAGGGCCTGGTGCAGCCTTCTGGCTTCCCAGATCCCGGTCGAACCGTCCAACCCGTACTAGCACGGAAAACAGATGTTAAACGATGATGATCATGATGATAAAGTGCGGAATAGAATTTCTGTTATCAAACCATACAGTAAGTGATTTCTTCAGTGTTCTCTCACTTCGAATGGGTTGGTTCACCTTTATCAACAGTTATTCAGCACATCCTTCACTTCTTTCTTTCTACCTATGTGCTCATTAATCATTTTCTTGCTAAACTTGCAATGGTCTTGGAGGAATTGGTTGAGACAGCTTGTGTACAGCTTATGCATAATATTTAGGCAAGTAACAGGCCTATAATTCCATACTAACTCCATGTTTTTCATTCTTGACTTCAAGATTTGTCCATGCTACGACTAGTCAGTCTAGAATATCAATCTTTAGAATACCAATCTTTAGAATTAAGGAATACATACTAGTGATTTTCTGGAGACCATCTATATCTTGTACCAGTATCCAGCTATTAGTTATCTTCCTGGTGCTTTCCTATTATGCAGCATTTCCCATAGCTTTTAATGGAAATTTCAAAGTTAATTATGTAAGTTTTACTGTTGATATTTGTACAGTATCTTTACTTTCCATTCCAGATCTTAAAACAAATTGATTTAAGATCTTGAGAAAAGGTTCTCTTTATGAAGATACTGTTTTTTTTTCTTCAACCTTTGGTGTACAGCTTATGGAAGAGAATGTATGTTCCTTCCTTCTCAAGCCATGCTTGGCTCATAAGGGCCAGTTTTCTGGTCTCGTGGCGTATAGGTTCCCCACCTGGACGGGATGCCGGTATGTCGCAGGTGAGCTGCAAGATGCAGTAGGAAAGAGTGAGAGAAAGTTGTGGCGAAAGAGTTAGCAGAGGTTCGCCATTACTTTCTGCCAGATCAGCGTGGAGCTTAAGTGATTCGCTCATAAACACACACATCGCCCGGTCTGATATTCGAACCCACGATCCCTCGACCGCGAGTCCACCGCTCTAACCACTAGGTTACGGAAGAGAAGCAAACTTGTGGTTAATGCTGGCTTGTTGTAGAAGATTTTATGTCTGTTTGTACCCATGTGTATATGTTTGTGTTAATGTAGAAATATATATAGAGAGCAAGGGAGGGGGAGAGAGAAGGGGAGAGAGAGAGAGATGACCAGTTCGCTAATGCATGTGGAGCAAAAAAAAATAAAACTCTACACAGAACATATATGATTTTAACTATACTACCTGGTGATTTACTATATTTCACATGACATGTCAATCCAAGTGAATCATGGTCATTGCCAATGCCAGTGACATGTAAAAGATACCCAATATGCTCTACAGAGAGGCTGACATTCGGAAGAGTATCCAGCCATAGAAACCAAGTGAAAACAGACAACAGGAACCTGGTGCAGCTCTCCAGCTTACCAGTCAAAGAGTCTAACCCATGCCAGCATGGAAAACGGATGTTGAATGATGGTGAGAATAATGATGATGATGATGACGACGACGACGTATGCGCGTGCATACATTTTTCACCAGTTATATACTGGTGCACGATAAAGCGGCGAGCTGGCAGAATCGTTAGCATGCCAGGCGAAATGCGTAGCTGTATTTCTTCTGCCGTTACGTTCTGAGTTCAAATTCCACCAAGGTCGACTTTGCCTTTCATCCTTTCGGGGTTGATAAATAAAGTACCAGTAATGCACTGGGGTCGATGTAATCGACTTAATCCCTTTGTCTGTCTTTGTTTGTCCCCTCTATGTTTAGCCCCTTGTGGGCAATAAAGAAATATATATATATAAAATCAAAATCGAAATCGTTCAACATCAATGGAAATTGTAACTGTGATACCAGTGCCGGTGGCACGTAAGAGAACCATCCGAACGTGGCTGTTGCCAGCACCACCCTGACTGGCCTCCGTGCCGGTGGCATGTAAAAAGTGCCATCCGATCGTGGCCGTTTGCCAGCCTCGTCTGGCACCTGTGCAGGTGGCACATAAAAAGCACCCACTACACTCTCGGAGTGGTTGGCGTTAGGAAGGGCATCTAGCTGTAGAAACACTGCCAGATCAGACTGGGCCTGGTGCAGCCTTCTGGCTTCCCAAACCCCATTTGAACTGTCTAACCCATGCTAGCATGGAAAACGGACGTTAAACGATGATGATGATGATGATACTGGTGCACGATATAAACATTGGTGAGAAAATTGATGTTTGTAATATTTCTTCTGCAGTGAGCTACAAACACTCCCTAGCCACTCTTGCATCAGAAATGCAGTAAACCAATGATTGATCCACTGGAAAATCCATAACCAACAATGCTCAAAGGCATACCAACTAATGTGTCTTTGAGCATAGAACTTTCGGATCTGAAAGGAAGGACTGTATTCATAATTTTTGCAGGGCTTTTCAGTTTAACAAGATCAAAAGGTTGACATTCAGTCTGAAGTTTTTTGTCCAATGTCTGCAGGAAATTTATAAGGAACGGTAGGGCCTATGATCCTATGATTTTTTGCAGATGTTTTGAGGCTAGTAAGATCATAGTAAGATCATAAATGAGGTTAGTAAGATCATAGTAAGATCATAAATGAGGCTAGTAAGATCATAGTAAGATCATAAATCATAGTTGTCCAATATCAGGGAAATAATCATGAATAACAGAACAAATTAAACATCAACATAGTTATCAATAACAACAAAACTAACTCCATCACGAATAGCATCAGTTGATTCATCACTCATCACTCACATGATCTCTTTTTTTAGTCTGTTCCTGACCTTTTTTTATGGAGCTTGTTCCTGACTTTCCTTGGGGGTTTCAAACAGAATTATGTAAATTTACTTACATTCAGGCTAGTTGTTTCTAGAGAAATTCTTTATAATAATTTTCTAAATCAACAGTTACAAAGGGAGATCTTTTAATTGAATTACAGTCACTTATTTCTGGCTGACTGATTGTTCCTAGAGAGACCTATTACACTTTCTCGTAATAAATATAAATTACTTTCAACTTTTGATATAAGACACACAACGCATACACACAATATACATACATACATACATATATATATATGTGTGTGTGTGCGTATATATATATATATATATATATATATATAAATAAATATATACATCAGGAGTGGCTGTGTGGTAAGTA
This sequence comes from Octopus sinensis, assembly GCF_006345805.1. Classification (NCBI taxonomy): domain Eukaryota; kingdom Metazoa; phylum Mollusca; class Cephalopoda; order Octopoda; family Octopodidae; genus Octopus; species Octopus sinensis. The sequence continues at coordinate 40,988,315 of NC_043004.1, forward strand.
GCTATAGGCACAGGAGTGGCTATGTGGCAAGTAGCTTGCTTACCAACTACATGGTTCAGGTTCAGTCCCACTGCGTGGCACCTTGGGCAAGTGTCTTCTACTATAGCCTTGGGCCAACCAAAGCCTTGTGAGTGTATTTGGTAGATGGAAACTGAAAGAAGCCTGTCGTATATATATATAATATATATATATATATATATATATATATATATATACATGTGTGTGTGCATATGCTTGTGTTTGTCCCCCCTACGTCACTTTACAACCGATGTTGGTGTGTTTACGTCCCCATAACTTAATGGTTTTATTTATATATATATATATATATATATATATATATGATATAATGATATATATATATATGCATATATACATGCATACATGTACATGCCTACATATATATGTATATATACATGCATATATGGGTACAGGACATCAAAAAAACATGAACAAAATGAGAAATAAGAACATAAAAAACAAAAACAGAAAACAAACATTTTTCCGAACAACGAAAGAAACAAATAGAGAAACGAGACAGGCAACATAAAGAACATATACACATCATCATCATCATCATCATTTAACATCTGTTTTCCATGCTGGCATGCATTGGATGGCCTTACAGAAGCTGGCCAGCTGAAAAGCTGCCCAGGTTTTTCTTCAGCTTTTCAGCTGACCAAGAGAAGCTTCTGTGAGTGTGTGTGTGTGTGCACATGTATGCATGCCTGTGTGTGTATATATATGTGTATAAATATTTGGTCTGATCAATAAGTATCCGAACTACAGCCATAGTTAGAAAGCTAAAGCACATAGAGTGAAGCCATTTGGCTCAGATTGACTTTGAACTCTGCTATGCATGTGCACTAAGTTTTAACATTCTACCTCACTTCTGCTGTTTGCAGCAGTACTTGGAAAGAAGATGAGTAGTGTGTGATCATCACAATGACCATGGCAGAGAAAGTTGCCCAGTACATCTATAAAGTTTTTGGCATTGGGAAAGGCATCCAGCTACAGAAACCATGCTGAAGCTGACATAGGAGCTCAACATGGCCCTGCAGCTCACTGGATCCTGTAAAACCATCCAGATGGATCTCATTCTTGCTCACATCATAAGTGGAAAGTGTAACCTCTTGAAAGAGCTGTTCTTCACTCCTGCTCCAGAGTGTCGGCTGCGGGGTCACTCCGAAAAGCTCTATCTGCGACGATTTCATCTTAATTGAAGGAGAGGGGCTTTCTCCGTCCGGGTTGCGGATCCGTGGAATAAGCTGCCGGACGAGATAGTGAAGATGCCGACGACCGCTCGGTTCAAAGTCTCTCTTGACCAGAAATGGCCTGAACTCTTTGCATAAACACCCTCCCTGTACATAACTCCATGTCCCCCTACATGGCCTTGTGTTTTGCTTTTTGAGCCAAAAAATTAACTTAACTTAACTTAACTATGCCAGCATAGAAAATGGACATTAAGTAATGATGATTATGATGATGATGTGATCTGAGGGTAATCTGACTACTTTTTCTAGTAGATCAAACAACTTTGTAGTTTTGCGAGCCACATGGAATCATTGATTGGGGTTGCCCTGGTAGTAGATAAAAGGGTTAAGGGTAAAGACTGCCTTCGGTCATGACAGTTACTGTTCGAGGCACAAGTCCGGGCAAGGCTGGTTATGGAAGACAGCAGTTGCCCATGTGTTCCAGCCACCGATGTTGACCAAGGGAAAGGCAAAGGCCAATACAGCTTGGCACCAGATATCATCACAACTCATTTCTACAGCTGAGTGAACTGGAGCAATGTGAAATAAAGTATCTTGCTCAAGAACTCAACACACCACAGCCCAGTCTTGGAATTGAACTCTCTACTACTGTTATCAAATGTGCCTTCATTAGATAAAATCAACATTTCCAGAAGACCTTAATGATACAAAGCAAATTATCATACACTGAAAAATTAATATAATATAGGTACCTCATGACTAGCTCAGTCATAAAAAGGAACAATTACAACTGCTGTTGCTGCTGCTGCTGCCACTACTGCTACTGCTGCCGCTACAGCTGCTGCACTATAATATAAAATCTAATGCTAATAACGTCCATAATTCTGATTTGGGTTTGAATCCTTCAATTAAGAAATAAAATGTTTATAATGCCCACCACCACCACCATCACAATCTCGCACAAAAAGAAACAAAAACAAACAAAAATAAAACAAAAGAAAAAACGTTAAAAAAAATACCAGCATATAATTTAAAGAGGCAGAAAAAAAATAGAAATGCAAATGTGTCAAGTGCAAAATTGAGGGAAATAATTTTTTTTTAAATTAAATAAATGAAGATAAAAACTTTCAAGTTATAATAAAGATGAATATGAGCAAATTAATCACCAGATCAATAATCTTTTGGATAAAGTGAACACAAAATTGGATATATATATATATATATATATATATATATATATATATATGTATATATATATGTATATATATATGTATGTATATAAACCGGAAATTTGAAAAATATAGAAATAAAGAGGAGGTCATCAACGCTGCATTGAGGCTTAGAATATTGGCAAATGTTAAAGCTTATCTAGAAAGATAAATGTCTGAGATATTTTGGGAGATGAAAGGAGAGAGAGAGAGAGAGAAAGAGAGAATGATAAATGAATAGATAGATAGATAGATAGATAGATAGATAGATAGATAGATAGATAGATAGATAGATAGATAGATAGATAGATAGATAGATAGATAGATAGATGGATGGGTAGGTAGATGGCTGGTTGGATGGATGGTGATAAGGCTAGAGATACAGATAGGGAAAAGGACAGAGGGAGAGAGAGATAATGGGAGAGTAAGAGATAAAGAGAGAGAGAGAGAGAGAAAGAACAAGCTATAATAATTTCAACAAAGATCTTTAATCAACAAACATTTCAAATGAAATTAGGAGAGCATAATGTGGAGACAAAAATATTAAATTAAGAAAAAGAAAGAAATTTACTGCTAAAACAGCAACTTGCAAAGACTCATTGCTTGGAGGAGCATTCGAAATCAAGTACTCATAACATTCACTAATCAATTAGAGAGGGCTGTTTGCTGATGTTTATTTGAAATAATAATAACAACAACAACAACAGCAATAAAAAGAATGTGCAAGCCAATAGGACAAAAATCAGTCACTATGATCAGAGAATCCTATAGAACAAACAAAACAGAATTCAAAATTGATAAAAAATGATTTTATTGAGAAATAAATGGATGAAAAGATAAAGACACATGCACCCCAAATGTGGAAGAAAGTCAAAGATTCTGTAACAAGATATGGAGGAAAGAGTAAATGCACAACACTAATGCAGGGAGAGGCTATGCAACATGCAAGAAACAAATATAAGTCCAATGCAAGAAGTCATTAAGCTAAGCAAGGAGGATGTTTAACCCATTTTTAACCCAGATTAACCCTGTTGAAATTTTGAAGAGAGTTATATAAATAGGGATAACAAACATACAGAAGCATGCAGTTAACCTTTATTGCAGTAAATAGATCACATAAAAAAAATAATAAATGCGCCCTTTTAAAGCCTAGCCAGGCTCATGGGTCTGATTTCCTGGTTTCAATGGCGTATGTGTTCCCAAGCTGGATGGGATGCCAGTCCATCACAGCATTGCTCGTTTTTGCCAGCTGAGTGGACTGGAGCAATGTGAAATGAAATGTTTTGCTCAAGAACACAACACATCGCCTGGTCCAGGAATCGAAACCACAATCTTACAATCATGATGCTGACACCCTAACCACTAAGCCACGTGCCTCCACTAAATAAATCAAATACAATAGTTAAATAAATCCAAGTATTATTTTGCATTCAGTTAACCCTTATTGCAGTAAACAAACCAAATACAACTGTCCTCAAATGAGGACAGTGGGTTAAAATGGGTTAATGAGTAATCATCATCATCATCGTTTAGCATTTGTTTTCCATGTTGGCATGGGTTAGATGGTTTGATTGGAAGTGGTAAGCCAGAAAGCTGCACCAGGCTCCAGTCTCTTTTGGCTTGGTTTCTATGGCTGAATTCCCTTCCTAATGCCAAGCACTCCATAGAGTGTACTAGATGTCTTCTATGTGTCACTGGCACAGGTGCCTTTTAGTTATCTCTGGCACAGGTGCTTTTTATGTGTCATCAGCATGGGTGCTTTTTATGTGTCACTGGCACAGGTGCCTTTTACATGTCACTGGCTCTGGCCGTGACTATGATCTTACTTAGCCTGGCATGTCTTCTCAAGCACATCAAATCAGGAAAATGCAGAAAAATAAGCAACTGGAAAGCAGGAGGCCTAGATTAAGTTCAGAATGCTATGAAAGGATAGCAAGCAATTAAGCACATTACTTGAAGGTCACACAGAAATCCCAGGTTGATTGAGCAGAGGCAGAAAACTATTGTACCTGAAAGAAACATTGAGAGGAAAAGCTGTTGATAACTTCAGACCAATATCCTGTCTGTCCATTATATGGAAGCTGTTAACTGGAATACTGGCAGATGAAATGTACATGTTCTTGGACCAGAATATTGTCTTACCAGAGGAGGAAAAATGGGACAAATATGTAGAGGAACTAAAGATTAACTGTTGATAGATAAAACAGTGCTGAAAGACTGCAAAAAGTGCAAAGCCAACTTGGAGATAGAGTCAATAGACTACCAGAAAGCATATGGTATGGTTCCTCATTCATGGAATTGAGAGTGCTTGAAAATATTTGGAATAGCACATAATATCATGAATTTATTGAACTGAAGTATGAATGGATGAACCACTGAACATCTTGGAGGCAAAGCTTAGGCTTTGTTAACATCAAACATGGAATTTTTTAAGGAGATAGCTTGTCACCAGTGTTTTTTGTATTGTATATGATATCACTGACTTTGATTTTGAGAAGCATGAAAGCTGGGTACGAGTTCAAGGAAAGAAAAGATAAGATCAACCATTTGTTTTTTTTCTGGATGGCCTAAAACTCTATGAGAAAGATAAAAGCCAGCTTAATTCACTGATTTGAACATTAAATTGCTTTAGCATGGACATTAAAATGGAGTTTGGACTGAAAAAGTGTGGAGGAGTGATTCTAAAAAGAGGTAAATTCCAACAAATACAAGTTGTGAAGTTGCCCATGATAGAGGTAATGAAGAAATTTCTGGCTGAGTGAATTGCATCAAGGTGCTATTTTTCTCACAGACAGTGCCCGACTGATCCTACTATACTGTGTAGTCAACAAAATCAAAAACAATGTTCATGCACAAAATTGAAAATATAAAATGGTGACAATTTACCCATCACACCCTGTACATATGGCGAGCTTCTTTCAGTTTCTGTCTACCAAATACACTCACAAGGCTTTGGTCAGCTTAAGGCTACTGTAGAAGACACTTGTCCATCATCATCATTGTTCAACCGTGGTCGAGACAATGGAATTTACATGCTACGCCAGACTTCATGGTCCATCATAGCATTACGGAGGTCCTGTTGCTGGATGCCTGTATCCCTGGAGATTACATCAGGGTAGGAGAGTGTGTGCCCTCTGGTATTGCGAGTAGATGGCTTCCAGAGGAGAAGAGTAGAAATTACCTCTTTTTCAGCTTTACAACAATGTCCAACAAACTGGACTCTCCTACCTTTCACAAGAGCTGACACAGGTGGTAGTTTCCCATATATTTGCATTTTGGTTGGATGGCACTTCCACGAGAGATTTTGAGCTCTCATAAGGAGGTGAGTGTACGTTCCATCCAACCGCCTCTCAAGCTTCTTTGATAATGTCCAGGTTTCTGAGCCATATAGTAGAATTGGTTCGACTGTAGCTTTGAAGATTTCAAGTTGTCCAAGGTGCCATGCAGTGGGACTGAACCCAGAACCATGTGGTTGAGAAGCAAGCTTCTTACCACACAGCCACTTCAGGAAAAAGACCACAGGGTTGCCTTCTTCAAAAGATACAAGGACCACCTCAAAGCAACACTGAAAGCCACTGGAATTGAGCCTAAATCATTTGAAAGACAAGCCTGGCAGTGTTCCATCACCACTGGAACGAAAAACTTCGAAGCCACCAGAAGACAAGAGCAAGAAATGAAACGACAGGAGAGAAAGGGTCAACACAATCAACCTTGTCCGCCATCAACATTTCCACGCAGTCAATACCATCAACTCTTCTATGCAAGAATTACTCTACATAGTCATCAACAGCATCCCCATTAAGGAAGCATTCAGCAAGGAAGAAAATAAATATTCAAATACAAGATAAAGCTGCCGCCAACGATATATGTATATATATATATATATATATATATACACACACAGAGGCACACACACATACAGACACACTCACATGCACACATACTCATACACAAGCACATTCATACAAACTTATATACAAACTCATATTCATACATGCTTACACACATATACACACTCATTCTTACATGTATTCTTACAGACAGACTCATACATGCATACTCATGCATACACTCATTCACACACACACACACAAATACACACATGTGCTTATGCATATTTCTGCTATATTTTTTATGCTGAAATACATTAAAAAAAACCCTTAAAACAGCAAACAAAAACTAAAAGAAAAACATAAAAACCAAAGAAACCAAATTCCACATGCACTCAGCTCTCCTCCTCCTCCTCCTCCACCCTCCCACCTCACCAAAACCATAATCATAACCAAACCATCATTTGTTTTACTTCGCTACTTCCAAATAATTCCAAAATCACCATTGAATTCTTCAAAATTAATTCAATATTGTCAAAGACCATTGACATTTTCCTCTTTTATGAAAACACTAAAAGTTGTGTTCAAGATTTCCTTTCTTCAATTCTATACCAACAGACATTTTCCAAGACATACAAATTCTCTTCTTCCTTGAACCATTTGTTGATAATTTTTTTCTGTTTTTTTTTTATTTCAAATTATTTTTCATTTTTTGTTTGTATGTTTTTTTTTTGAAATTTTTTATATTTTAATATATTCATTATTTCATATTTTCATTCATTTATGGTAATCTTTCATTTCTTACTTTCTTTCTTTCTCTTCTTCCTTCTTTTTTTTGTTGCTACCTATTTCATTCTTTCAGCAATCCAGGTGAATAGGTTTTCTTTTTCACTTTTATTCCATTTTTTTCTCCATATTCTGTTCTGCATTTATTTTCCAATCATTATAGCTATGTGATTATTACTATCTGTTATACACTTAGTCTTTTACATCTTCATTCTGTTAATCTCTCTTCTATATAAATGTCATGTCTTTTTGTTCGTCTTTAATGTTGCATTCATTTATTCATTTATTCCTCCATCCTTTTCATTCACTCATCCCTTATTTTATTCTCATTCTCATTTTCATTTCATTTTGTCACTCTGTTTTTTTTTTCCCTTATATTTAAGCATGTGTAACTGGCACAGACATGGCTGTGTAGTTAAAAAGCTCACTTTGCACCATATGGCTTCAGGCTTACCTTATATTTCAGTGATTTGGGAAACAGTTTGAAGTTTTAAAATTTTGCACAAAAAGAAAAAAAATTCTATATCATTTTATTTTTTTTATCTGTTCTCATACTTTGTAACATAAATGTTAGGTTTTCTTTCATTGATTCTGTTCATTGGATTTTCATTCTTTTAACCTTTTACTTTATCTGATTTCATTTAAATTTTATTTAATTTATTCACCTAATTTTTTAAAAAAGTTAGGTTTTAATTGTTTTATGTTTTTTTGCTTTTTGGGATCTTTTCAGTTTGAACGGCAGTTTTTAACATAATTTCTAGGTAACTACAAAATTTTAAACTTCGTATACTGGCAGAATGTGTTTATAAAACATCTTTTTCTCTTGGCTTTATTGAGAAAATCCTATGGTTTGTAAGATATTTGTTGTTGTTTTTTTTCTTCAATTTCTGCAATTTCAACCAATCACTGACGTTTATTGAGGTAAAAAGCATTCTGTGCCGTATGTATATGTCTCTCGTTTAAGAAACAGATTGAGTTTATTTACATTTGTGAAGAAAAAAGATACCATTCTCCCCATCCCTAACCCTAACCCTAAAACAGATTGAAATGCAATAGATCGATACTACGGTCATAATTATGGGTGACAATTTCATATGACACCGCTAGAAAAAACTGCCATTCAACCTGAAAAGATCCACTTTTTTTGCTCCATCTTTAAAAAAATTTTTATCAGTGTTTTCAGTCTTGAGAATATGAGGAAAAGAAAGAGGTTTAAGGTAGAGAGGGAATGAGAGGACAATGTTATAAGAAGTGAGAAAATTGGAGTGAAGTGAAGGTTGAGAGTGTAGTGGGAGGCAAAAATTAAAAAGAAGAGGAAAAGGTACAGAAAAGTGGAAGAAGATAAAACTAGATTATGCAGGTGTATCCCATCTCTACCTTAATATTAATCCACATAAATCACAGATCACATCTTCTGTAATGAAATTTGGAATTAGAACCTAAAGATAGATAGAATAATACCACTAAATGCATATGTGCATGCTTTCCTGAGTATACAAGCAGTTGAATCTGCCTGGGATCGAACTTGGAATTTTGGGGTTAGCAGCCCATGCTCTTAACCACTATGCCATAGGCCTGTGGGCTACTAACCCCAAGATTCTAAGTTCGATTCCAGACAGTGACCTGAATAATTATGATGATAATAATAATAATAATAATGATAATGATAATAATAATAATAATAATAATAATAATGCAATACCAGGCAGTGACTCTCATGGCATCTGATCTTAACTGATTGGAAGTGTTATCATGTACATTGTTTTGTCTTGGTATAAAAGATGGGCTACAGCAAATATTCTACTCAATACCACAGATTTGCTTGTCAATTGTTTGACCTTAACCAGTTGAGCATGTCCCTTAGTGGCTGACGATATGTGCATCTCTGATCATGAGCAGAAGTAGTGGGGAACATCATAGCCATGTGTTGAAAGGGATTCTTTGGGATTTGAATAATTCACCTCTGGAAACATGAGTGTTTCGTTCAACATCCTTATTCAGGGACCTTTTGAGTGGGATGGGTTACTCGACCAGAAGAAAATTGTAACTGGGCCCCCACCTGCATGGTCATGTGCTGTTTATCTTGATATGAGATCACCATGTCGTGCACACGTGGTTGTGATGCATGTACCTAGTGTATCCTTATCAGATGGGTAGTCATGATGGGTATACTGGGCTTCGTATATTTTACCCCAGTGTCACTTTGATGGCATGCACTGCTCTCTCACTCAATAATAATAATTATTATTATTATAATTATAATAACAACATAAAAAAATACCTTAGAAACGAGAACCCAGGTTCGAAATTTCCCCAAGACACCTGATGATGGCTGGAGGGTATATCAGCCGAAACATGTCAACAACAAAGATGATGACGACAAATAGCTGTTGAATGTAAATAATGTACATAATTCCTCATCTTTTAAATATAGAACTGTATTTCTATGTATTGCTAGATTTCAGTCATTGAAAATTTGCTGATTCATACTTTTTTATCATTATATATATATATATATACTAAAAGGTTTATAATTATAAATTGCTTAGTAACAAATCTGAAAGTGGGTGTATTGGACAGTGTGAAATGGTAATAAATTCCTAATCAATTACCCCCAACATCCACACCCACCCTATACACACACAAGAAAATTCTAGATATAAGAAAAAATTTTTGAATTTATTTTTGTATCATGTCAAATGGGAATTAAAATAATAGGCCATTGACTACTATTTGTATATTGGCAACCAGTAATGTAAACCAATTCATACAATGTGTACAATGATAATCTATAAGTGTAATTTCTTTCTCAGTATGAATGATAAATAATTAAAATTTAATATAATGGTACTATAATTTTTTTTTAAATTAAGAACAACAGAAATCTCTGAAGAAACAGAGTAAAAGCTGAAGAAATATTATTTAACCCTTTGTTACCATATTTCTTTTGAGATACACTGGACTCTGTTTCAAATAATGAAGAATTTGGTAATTATCCACCATTTTCCAACAGCAACCATGGGCAACTTTTTCAATTCCATATGTCTAACACTCATGAACATGTTTAAAAATTAAAAAAAACAACACAGCACTCATGACTTTCAGAAATATTTTTATAATGCTCAGA
>NC_043004.1:41003476-41010976 GCF_006345805.1 Octopus sinensis
CCTTTAGCATTTAAACCGGCCATATCCGGCCAAAAGTATTCTGCCTGTTTTATGTTCAAACTGGCCAGATCTGGTCTCTCACGCCAACCCTACAATATCGTTTTAAAAATTAACAGCTACCTCATCAAAATCTCATACCTACAAGATAAGGCATGATTAGTTCAAAACAATGTGGATAAAAAAGCATTTGTTTTGGTAGAATAATGCGAACACTAAAGGGTTAAGCATTTTTGTTTTCTTTCTTTAAGAGATAGTGTACCCCAGATTAAAGTACCCAATTTGTCCCTTTTTGTTTGAGTTAGTATGATGTAGTCAATTGGTGGAACCCAAGGATAACTTGTTGATCTCAGACAAGACAAAAGTCAATCAGTGTACATATCTCAGAAGCTGTATTTCAAGTCCAGGATAATATAAAGCAATGTCTGTATGCCAATACCTTCATCCAGTATAGAAATCAAAGACCAGCTGTAAGATGACAAACCCGCACCTGTATTCTTATTCTTATGGCTGGGTTCCAAGTCAAGCTGCAGCAACAAAGTCCACCCACTACACCTCTTGGTCCAACATCACTACCTCAAGGTCTTGAATATGTTCCAGGCCAGTGTCTGCAATTAAGCTGACATTTTCCTCTCCTTACGCCACCACGAAGGATTGCAGGAAAGACCACTATCACCAATTCACCATGAAGAAAGTTTGGCATGGAGGAAGTTTACCAAGAAAACATATACATAGTATCTCACCATTAATAATCAAAAACTATTTTATTGAAAGAAAAAAATGATGAACTGATGACAGAGAACTTTCCCTGTGGTGAATTGATGTTGGTGAACTTACTGGACATGAAGTGGGTTCCATAAGATTGATTTGGATGCTTCCAGTTCAGGGTGGCACATACAGTGACCAGATAATTGCAGCTGTCTTTGCCTGATTTTCCTAACTTTCTTTGCCTAACTTTGGATCTTTTCAGTTTGAACGGCAGTTTTTGACATAATTTCTAGGTAACTAAAAAGTTTTAAACTTCGTATACTGGTAGAATGTGTTTATAAAACACCTTTTTCTGTTGGCTTTATTGAGAAAATTCTATAGTTTGTAAGATATTTGTGATTTTTTTCTTCAATTTCTGCAATTTCAACCAATCAATGACGTGTATTGAGTTAAAAAACATTCTGTGCCGTATGAATATGTCCCTCGTTTAAGAAACAGATTGGGTTTATTTACATTTGTGAAGTAAAAAAGATACCCTTCCCCCCACCCCTAACCCTAAAACAGATTGAAATGCAATAGATCGATACTAGGGTCATAATTATGGGTGACAATTTCATATGACACCGCTAGAAAAAACTGCCGTTCAAACCGAAAAGATCCCTAACTTTCAGTGGGTCTCCATAAAGGCATTCAGTTGTCATATGTTGCTGTCATTTTACATTTAGGGCCATTCATAGCATCCTTGAGTAGCAGGTATCTAGCCCATTTAATAATTCCTTTGTCAGTATCCATGTTTCACTTCCATATAATAATAGCTATACTCATCTATTGTTATACCAACAGTCATCTAATGTCTGTGAAACCTGGACAAAAACAGTGAGGATCTTTCAAGTGCCGGGTGTGTCCCACTGATACTGCCTACATTCAATCCTGGGCATCTCTTACAGGGGCAGAGTCAGAAACAAAGAGTTACAATATTTGATGCATGTTATGCCTTCTCTCTCTCTCTCTCTCTCTCTCTCTCTCTCTCTCTCTCTCTCTTTCTACCCCTCTCTATGTATATATGTATGTGTGTGTGAAACGTAAATCGCATATATTTATGCACTTATACATTTATATTTCCTTTGTAAGTTGTATTTTTTTCAGTGCGCTTTATTTACCAAGCTTAGATGCAATTTCCTTTAGAAAATTGAAAAAAAGTCAAATGAATGCAACTTAAACGACTCTCCTGTCTCTCTCTCTTAGTAAAAGCAAGAACACATGAAATGAAACTGTTTTGGAATACATTTGATGTCATGCAAGGCTGTTATCTTAAGTAGCATGTTCTAAAATAAGGATTATCTTTTAAGTCTATCCCAAATGATCTTTTTAGGATTTTTTTTTCCCCATTGATTATTGATTTTTTAAAAATGAAATGGCTAACACATTTTTGCAATATCTTGGAAACTGACTGTATTTGGTTTTCTCTTACCAAATGCAGCTTGATGTTTCATGCATTTAATATGTGTGTGCATGCATGTATGTATATATGTGTGTGTATATATATATATATATATATATATATATATATAAATATGTATATGCACACACACACATATAATAATAATAATAATAATAATTGTAACAACAACAAACATAATCGAAGTATAGATCATATTTTTGGTGATATTTTTGAAATTGAAGCACAAAAAAAGATATTTTGGGAATAATAGATTATTAAACAATCTCGTAAATGAAGGCTACAGTCAGCTAATACAAGAAATATTTAAATAGCCACAAATTACAAGCGCACGAGTATATTGGGATGTATTCAGATAATACGATTACCATCGTTTCTTAGTTTTTGGATGCTTTGTTTATTTTTCATTTTTATTTTTATTTATTTATTTATTTATTTATTTATTCTCTAACAACACCTCTCTACTACATCTCTGTATCGCTGATCATCTAGCACAGAGTCTGCAGAACTATACCAATATTATATATTTTACTAATTTATTTCTTTACAGTAGTTGGTAGGAGGGGCTATGGCTATCGAATTATAATGAAACAATATTTTTAATTTTTAGCATTCATAAATTATAAATTATTTTGCTTATGAAGAATTAGTTATTATATTTCGTACATTGCCATAAATACATTCTGATCTTATCTTCTAAATTTAATTTATGAGTTTGGTTTCATATGTATTTCTTATTCTTTCTCTTCTCATATACTATATATGTGCTCCATAATTATATTGTATGTATATATATGTATATATATATATATCACGTGATCACGTGACCGACCAGACCATCAGATGTTGCTACATATCGCTGGTCACAATGCGTTCACATTGTTTTAGCCTTGGAATGACGCCACCCTGCTGGCTAAGTGAGCAGGCCAACAGAAGAAAGAGTGAGAGAAAGAGTGGTGAAAGAGTACAGCAGGGATCACCACCCCCTGCCGGAGCCTTCTGGAGCTTTTAGGTTTTTTTCGCTCAATAAACACACACAATGCCCGGCCAGGTAATCGAAACCATGAGACCGCTGCCCTAACCACTGGGCCATTGCGCCTCCATATTTAGATTATATATATATATATATATATATATTATATATATATATATATATATATATATATATATATATATATATCAGGTTCACATGTACAAAAAACAAAATACAGAGACAAGTGAAGGAACCACAAGCAAGGTGTATTTGTTTAATGCTCAGGAAAATGAAAAAGTCTTTAATGTTTCGAGCCTATGCTCTTTGACAGAAAGAGGTGAGGGAAAAAAAATGGAGAGAGAGAAAAAAAACCCAAATATCCTTCCCCAAACAACCGAGGCAACATATATAATCAAACTGTACATCTAATACATTATTTGACAGGGTGCATAAATCAGAGATCAGAGTATCTCTCCAGCTTGAGCAACTGGTTCTTTGCATTGAGGGGTCACAGCTCCAGTACTAATGAACATGTGGATTGCAGACCAGATTATTTTCAATTGTTTTCGTTCCAGCACACGATCTCAGATCAGATCACTCGCTATATATAAGTACATGTATCTATCTATCTATATATATATATATATATACACACACATCTTGGTACTTATTCTATTGGTCTCTTCTGCCAAACTGCTATGTTACCAGGATGTAAACATACCAAACCGGTTATAAAGCAGGACAAAGAAAGACACACACACACATATATATATATATCATCATCATCATCATCATCATTTAGCGTCCGTTCTCCATGCTAGCATGGGTTGGACGGTTCAACTGGGTGTCTGTGAAGCTGGAAGGCTTCATCAGGCCCAGTCAGATCTGGCAGTGTTTCTACGGCTGGATGCCCTTCCTAACGCCAACCACTCCATGAGTGTAGTGGGTGCTTTTTACGTGCCACCCGCACAGGTGCCAGACAGAGCTGGCAAACGGCCACGAACGGATGGTACTTTTACGTGTCACCGGCACGGGGGCCAGGTAAGGCTGGCAACGGACACAAATGGATGGTGCTTTTACGTGCCACCAACACGGGGGCCAGACAGAGCTAGCAAACGACCACGAAACGGATGGTGCTTGTACGTGTCACCGGCACGGGGGCCAGTCGAGGCTGGCAACGGACACAAACGGATGGTGCTTTTACATGCCACCGACATGGGGGCCAGACAGGGTTGGCAAACGGCCACAAACGGATGGTGCTTTTACGTGTCACCGGCACGGGGGCCAGACAGAGCTGGCAAACAGCCACGAACGGATGGTGCTTTTATGTGTCACCGGCACGGGGGCCAGGCTGGCAACGAACACGAACGGATGGTGCTTTTACGTGCCACCGACACAGGGGCCAGACAGATATATATATAGTCGCCATGATAGATCAGTAGCCACTACACACATTTTTTTCTCTCCTTGTTTCTTTCTGTGTTCCTTTCTGTGGAAGAGCTTAGACTCGAAATGTAAAAGACTTTTTCAATTCCCGAGCGTTATACTAATACATCCGTTTGTTTTCTGCACCACCTGCCTTCGTCTTTTTTTTTCCGTGAATTCTCCATATATATATATATAATTGCAACGTGGAAGATGTTTATAAGCCATTTAAGATGCAGCACGAAGTTTTGTCAGTGAACAGGTCGTGGTCTCAAAGCGAAGAAAATATTTTGACAAATTAAATTTAAATGTTGAAGTGAATCTAACGGTTTTTGTGTGTTTCTTAAATGGCTTATAAACACCTTCCACGCTGCAATAGTTTTCGTTCCAGCACACAATCTCAGCTCAGATCACTTGCTATATATATATTTAAGTACATCTATCTATCTATCTATATATATATATATATATATATATATATATATATATACACACACACACACATATATATACATATATATATATATACACACACAACAGGCTTCTTTCAGTTTCCATCTACAAAAATCCACTCTCAAAGATTTGGTCAGTCCAAGGCTATAGTAGAAGACACTTGTCCAAGGTGCCATGCAGTAGAACTGAACCTGGAACCATGTGGTTGAAAAGCAAACTTCTTACCACACCGACATACACACATATATATTCGTAAGGAGTTTTAATTAAAGCTTTATTGCAAATTTTATTTACTTGTTACTTACTTATGCCCCATTCTGAATTCCCACACCTCACCAAAATATTACCATACCTCTTGGGCAGGAAATGCACTCCAACTTGACAAACACTGAGGTAGACACTTCTTTGTCATGACCATTTGACTTATTGAACTCTTTCGGGAATTCTGCTACACAGAATATTTGTTACCAGAGCAGACCAAGACTAGATAGACAAGCAAGCAGGTGGAGAACAGAGAAGAAGAGGTTGACTGACCGACAGAGACACAGTTAAATAAATATGCTACCAGACATACAGACAGAGGATCAGAAGTTAATCAACTTTTGATTAATATAACAAAAGTCAGTTAATTAGTGCATCTTGCACATAATATCCCTTGATTGATTGTCCATTAGGGTAATTCAGTAAGTTCTTCATTTTGCAGCATCTTGAATATAAATGGTTCTATAAGAATGGTAGGGCTTTAGCAATTAACTGTATGATAAATTGACTGAATGATAAATTAATGTCTTTCCACCAAGGTCGACTTTGCCTTTCATCCTTTCAGGGTTGATAAAATAAGTACCAGTAGCGCATTGGGGTCAATGTAATTGTCTCACCCAGGGCCTCCAAGAGAAATTTTGCAACGCAATACAAGATCCCTTTGGAGCTCTGGGCTGTAGGTAGATACTCTTGATGTTATATGTCCATACAACTAGGTCTACAATAATTAACAATAAACACTAATAAAAAGACGTGTAGTGTGAATGTATGTTGAGCTGGAGGTAGTAGAAAGTGCTTGGTTTAGAGGGGAAACGGATGTAGCATGGTTACTGTGGGGCCCTCCTTAGCCCTTGGGCCCTGGAACAAAGTACCAGCTGGACCCCACTCCTGGAGGCCCTGGTCTTGCCCTTCCTCCCAAATTTCAGGTTTTGTGCCTATATGAGAAAAATTTATTATTATTATTATTATTATTGATATTTAGGGTGTTTGTTATTGTTTGACCCATCTTTGATTGAATAGTTCTTTTTTAATCAAAGGATATTCAAGCCAATATAATCTTGGCTTTTACTCTTTCAAGAAAAGTATAACCCAGGTGAAATTATCCAAAATGTGACCCCATCCTTGCTTTATATATATATATATATATATATATATATATATATACACACACACACACACACACAACAGGTTTCTTTCAGTGTCCATCTACCAAATCCACTTACAAGCTTTTGGTAGGCCTGAGGCTATAGTAGAAGACACTTGCCCAAAGTGCCACGCAGTGGAACCTTATTGTTGGGAAGCAAGCTTCTCACCACACAGCCAAGCCTGCATCTTCTTTTATTTTATTTGTTTTTGTTTTTGTTTTTGTAAGGAAAGAAGAAATTAACGATGACATCAACATTGTTTGATGAAAACCCAGAAGGTTTTAAATCTTAAATCATCTTATTTGTAAAGATATTGCATGCTTCATCAACTTTCTTACAAAATCTAATCATCCTCTTTTCTTCTTATATAATACAAGTTTACTGAAGTATTTTGAAATAAAATTAGGAGAAAAAACATTGTGAGAAAGCTAAGCAATACTTTGTAACTTCCAAATAATATTTAACACAATAAAGTTAGCATTTCCTTTTACTAACACTTCTTTTTCCTACTTTTATTCCACATTTCTGTTCATTATTTACTAAAGCACAATTACTCCAACAACCTCTAGTTATATAAATTTAGTTTGTCATGTCTTGGAAGAAGAGCATCAATTTAACTGAACTGAAGTTCTTACAACAAAGCAGACTAAAGTAAAACATGCAACCCAGTTTCATATTATTTCTTGAACCCTGGGTACCTTTGATGTAGTTCTTGGGTAGGAGGCCTTACATCATCTGGCCCTCAAGTCTCTTTAGAATCCTTTTAAAAGTGCTCGAACCCGAAAACCAGTTCAAAGATAACAAAGACTCAAGTCAGGCTGTCCATTTATAACTCTTCATTAGTTGTACAACTGATTGTCAGAAAGTTCTTGGTGGCATGAGGTAGGGCATATTTTCTCATGGAGGCCCAGGTTCAGACACCTGAAGGCACCTTGGGTAAATGTCTCCTATTATAGCTTTGGCCCAACCAAAGCCTTGTAAGTGGATTTGGTAGGCAGAAACTGAAAGCAGCTCATCATGTGTGTGTGTGTGTGTGTATACACATACATATACGTACATATGTATATATATATATATAT